>NC_090270.1:52794313-53094313 GCF_040414725.1 Anabrus simplex
ATTATGCAATTAGTCTTATTTTGTCTCTTTTAACGTTTTTTGTCATTTTTTCCGGTAATTTTTCATATTATGGTCTTATTTCCCCGGGAATTTTCGTGTTTTCGTCCTATTTTTATCTTTTTATTCAATTTTCGCATAGCTGCTTTCAGTAGTCTCAAAGACGTATTTTTCACGTCTCCGAATTCTTGTCTGTAATTTCTTACAATTATCTTTCTTAGAAACACATATTTATGTGAATTAGGAAGATAAGCTGTATAGAAAGAGACAGATGCGTATAAAGCGACAGAATAGGGAGTCTCAATTGAACTAATGATTGACGTATTTCAAATATGGGCCAGTAACATCCTGCGAAGTTGAGCGGCCTTTTTCCTGTTACAAGTCAATGTTGCTTGAAAATAGAACTTCATTCCTATTTGGAAACTTAAACATATATGTAATATGCTATTGGAATTCTTTCTGATCGCCCATCGAAATGTGACATTTATTTCATTCTGTGTAGAGTCGAGAGTTACCTGTGGAATGAGGAATTAAATAAATATAAAATATAATAATAACATTGATATTAATTATTTATTATTATTGAATGATCTAGATTTTAAAAGTATATTTTCAACATACTGCTAATTTAAAAAAGTGGCAAGATTTTGAAGATTTCGAAAACGTGACCAAAATACCTTTAAGTCATATTTATTGTCATATTTTAATATATTTTTAGGTTATAAATGCTTGCATATTTCTAATTTTTAGGTCATAAACATCCGGGCCCTAATAATCACCATCGCTACTTCTACTGTACGGCTGTGTCAATATGGTTGACGACTGATCCTTCTTCCATTAAACCAACCCAACCCTGATGGGTGTTGGCCCATCAAGCGACCGCTGCCCAGCCCGAAGGCAATGAAACCTCTTGATCGTTATTCTTGGCTTTCTAGTCCGGGGCCGCTATCTCACCGTCAGATAGATCCTCAATTGTAATCACGAAAGTTGATTGAACGTCGATCTCACCTTAAAGCACCCCGTAACCGTGATTCGATGCCTAGGGGATCCCGAGTTCGATTCCCGACCGGGCAGGGAATTATAACCTTAATTGGTTAATTCGCTTGGTTCGAGGGCTGGATGTTCGTGATGTCTTTAGAATTAGAAATCATCTCAGGTTGGGCCCCACCCAAAAAGACATACAAGTCGCCTATAGACCGTCTACTAGAAAAAGACCTGCACCAGGCCTCTCCGGAGGCCACACGCCATTGTTATTATTATTGCCGTGATTCGATGCCACGACCGGAAATACAAAAGGTGGGCGGCAAATCAATTGCGCCACGCTCCTGCTACTGGGATATTAATAACGAGCTTACAAACAAATTATTTGTTTAGCTCAGCGGGTTTCCTACATTATTTCCACTTAAGGGAGTATCAATAAACAGAGCCAATCTTGTCACAATCAATGCGTGGTTAGTCATCGACAACAGAAGGGAGAACACTGCCCCGTTATGTGTAAATGTACTTGTTTACCCCGACATAACAAGACATAAATAACTCTCGGCATTGTCCACTGCTATGTTGTTATATTGCACATTGTGAGCCATGTTTGTTTACAGGTAGTATGGCTATCAACTTTATATAATGCTGCAATGATTCACCTTATAGGAGGGTGACTGTCATCCCCATGAAACTCAAACGGATCGCTAAATTGTCCCTTTTTTTATTCATTTCGTTCCCATTTTGACCTTTTTATTTTTAATAATGGCATAACCGCAGTAGTTGTAGAACAGAGGTGCTTACGCCGGGCATTCCCTCACGCGGGCGCCCAGCACTGTAAGTGGGCGGGCAGGAAGGCGAGCTGTTTAACCACAGTGACGTTGTGATTACGTCACAGGCCGTGAAGGTACCCGAATTGGAAATGGAGGTAGAAAACAATGAAAGAAAGAGGGCAGAAATCCACGTCATTTTCAATTTACGTCGTACGAAATAAATACAATACGGATACAATAAAGAGTTAGGCCTACAGCCTCAAATATTTTTATAATGTAAGTAATGAATTAACATTTTAAGAGGTGCTTTAGAAACATTTTTAATATAATACGGAGTTAAGGTGGATAATCTATGGCTTGTGGTGCTTACCGGGAATAACATCAGTTAGGTTATTTATCTGAAGGCATACTGTATACCTATCTGGTAGATATATTTGCATTGTTGTTGTATTTTAATCTTGGATAGTAAATACCTGTCCTCGCTCGTGATGAAACTGCCTCTCGCCATTTAGAACCTAGCTATTATCATCGGACGCCTGTTAAATTTTAAATACTATTTTCAGAAGTAAACTTGTTGAATTATGTAATTAAATTACTTTTTACTCAATGAATAACAGGAATTTTCCGCATTTTAAAGTGGAAATACTGTCACATCTATCCAAGGAATTGTAAATTGTAGCTTGTGCGCTTAAACCTTTGTAGATTGTAACAAAAAATTATAACGTGTTAGTTTTCTTTGAATGAATAAATATAAGAAAATAAAACTGGTTGTTTATATCGAGCGCAGTATATAAAGCAATCCGGAATATCTTGAAAAGGCTAGGGGTTTTTTTCTTTGCGATTATAGCGCTTTATTTTAATTACCGCACCCCAGTCAGCATTTCGCTTAGTAGTGGAGGAGAGCTTCGTAATCACAATTGAACGTCAATGCTCCTTTCCTTCCCTACAAAGTGTGTCCGCTCTCTCGCTCCACTGTAACATACGCTATTACTACATTAGTTTCATCCATATACGTGAGACTATCTGGTACAATACTGCATTGCATAGTTAATGGACATACTGCAGCCCAGTATTCTCATATTATGAGTAAAAGTTAAGATCCCATCGGTGGTATAACAGTGTGCTGAGAGTGCTTTTTCAGTAGAGCGATATTACTGTTATCATTCTGCCTGCTTGTGCTACCGATCTTAACCGTATCGGATATACGAGGGCCATCCAGAAATTAAGTTTCACTCTTTTTTTTTAAGGCAGCGTAGTTGCATGAAAAACTTTATTGGCACCCGGTGCAGCAATATTGGAACTATTTTTCGACATAATCACCACCAGAATTGAGACACTTGTCATATCGTGGAATCAACTTTTGTATGCCGGTGTCGTACAAGTCTGCCGCCTGGGGATGGAACCAGCGTGTGGTATTCGTCTTCAGCTATTCTCAGTGCTGACAGAAGGACAGGAATTTCTTGAGGTGCAAGAAAAGATTAAAATCACTGGTAGCAAGATCAAGACTGTACGGTGGATGATCACACACCTTCCGGCCGAACTCCTGCAGAACAGTTACTGAGTGCCGAGCCAGATGCAGGCGAGCATTGCCAGGAATCAGCACAATACCTGCAGTGAGCGTTCACGCGTCTTGTTAATGGCCCATCGCAATTTCCGTAGAAACTTTATCACAGACCGAACCTTGCAGGCGGCGGGAGAAAGAACACGAGCCGCCATTTTGAACCAATGCTGCTGAAGACTTGTCCGACCGGTATATATGATTGCTACATCATAGATCTCTCGCGCATGCTCATATTTCCCGGCTAAATACCTTCATTTACAAGAAAAGAAATAGGGAAACTTCATTTCTGGATGGCCCACGTATTTGGTCACAAACGAAATGAGTTATGACGGAGCAAGTGGCTACGGGGTTTGGGTCACGTACCTATCAGCTTGCATTCGGGAGATAGTGGGTTCGAACCCCACTGTCGTCAGCTCTGAAAATGGTTTTCCGTGGTTTCCCACTTTCACACTAGGCAAATGCTCGGGTTGTACCTTAATTAAGATGCCTTTTCCTATCCCATCGTCGTCATAAGACCTATCTGTGACGGTGCGACGTAAAGCAAATTGTAAAAAAAAAAAAAGACAATGTAAACTATACTAGTCACACATTGCACGTCAGTTGTAATTTTACTGATTCTGCTTTGCCTAAAAAAATCATGCTCGGAAACTGCTCCCCAAATGTTCCAAATAGACGTTCAAGGTGTTACGCGAACTGCCTGAGAGGAGATGACCGAACGCTCTATACTGACCACACTATAGATCCCTTTCATCGTAACATTCAGCCGATCATTAATGCGTACTGCAGTTAGACCTCATTATACGCGATAGTTACGTTCCGCGGAATTGCCGCTCATACCGAATTCGCGTAAATCGAGAGTCATTTTATATGTAAAATATAGGGTTAGGTTTCCGTTTACTCACATATTAGGTTTAAAATAGCAGAGATTCTTAGTACTTTTACAAAAAATAACAAATATCACGTTTCTGAAACGCATTTTAATGCAAACATTATAGATTTGATAATTTAACGCTAAAACACACAATAATAAATTAAACTCTGCATACAAGCTCTTGGCTTTAGCTTGAATAGCAGCTCTAGAGAGAGGCATGTGTTGTTGGTTGTAATGCTCAATCCAATCCATTCTTTCTCAATAGAGGTCATCTGGTTTTACCAGCACCACATCCAGAATATTCTTCCCTCTAGTTGGTTCCATCACTTTCTGAATCAACTGCCCTTGCCATATTAACTTATTTGCCATTTGTTAGTCATGCTTCCTGTCGTTCTCATTACCTTCCCAACTGGCATTTGGTAAATTGAGATCATCCGCTACAATCACGTTCCTTTCCTTATCGTTTTCCACATAGCTGATTATCTTATCAAATAATTCTGAATCAGCGTCTGCGCTACCATTTTCCGGTCTGTACACTCCAAAGAGCTCTAGTTGGCTATTATCTTTAGAGATGAGCCTTACACCTAGAATTTCATGTTTGTCATCTTTAACTTTTTCGTAGCTGACAAATTCTTCTTTCGCCAGAATGAATACTCCCCCTCCTACCATTCCTATCCTATCTCTACGATACACCTCCAGTTCTGTGAGAAAATTTCTGCATCCATTATATCATTTCTCAGCCATGATTCAACTCCTATTACAATATCTGGTAAGTAGTCTATATATCTATTACATTATTTAATTCTATTCCTGTCTTTACGATACTTCTACAGTTCAGCACTAACATTTTTATGCCATCCCTACTTGATTTCCTGTTCCCTGTTCCCTGTTCCCTTATCACAGCTTGTGCAGTGTTTCAGGTAGGCTGTAGATCCTTTAGTTATAATGATGGTATAATCGATCGTGAAATCAGCCAGTCAAAACGACAAGACATCTTACGGACAGTCATTTCAACCTACTGCAGACCAGAAAAAAAAAATTTTATTCCTATTGAAATGAAATGGTGTACCGTATGGTTTTTAGTGCCGAGAGTGTCTGAGGACAAGTTCGGCTCGCCGGATGCAGGTGTTTTGATTTGACTCCCGTAGGCGACCTGCGCCCCCGTGCCAGCGAAATGAACCAATTATGGTTAAAATTCCCGAAATTTCATTTCATCATCCCAGTACCCCAACATAACATACATCAAAACGAAACCAACTGATTTTGATGAGCCTCGGAGAACATGGTCCATTAATTAACGCAGATGCGCTGCTTCCCTCCCCGGAAAGCAGTTAGCTACACTAGAAGTAGTGGAATGATGTCCTCTAAGCTCCTATAATGGCGAATACAGTGACTATATTCATAACCTAAAAGTCGAATTGTACGGTAAATAATATTTAATTAGTCTCTTTTTCTTACAATTGGCTTTACGTAGCACCGACACAGGTAGGTCTTATGGCGACGATGGAATAGGAAAGGGCTAGGAGTGGGAAGGAAGCGGCCGTGGCCTTAATTAAGGTACAGCCCCAGCATTTGCCTGGAGTGAAAATGGAAAACCACGGAAAACTATCTTCAGGGCTGCCGACAGTGGGGTTTGAACACACACTATCTCCCAGGTGCAAGCTCATCGCACGGTCAACTCGCCCGGTATATTTAATCTCTTGCCATCTGTAATATGTTACTGCAAACGCTACGTAAATATGGCATAATGTATGTAGAATGTTCTGCACATGATTGGTTGTTGACGTTGAGTAGTGTGTCGGGTACTTCATATTTCGATTCCGATTTTTTTTTTTTTCTTTCTCACGAGTGTATTTGGCAACGATTTGAGCAAGATAATATTCGTCACCCTATTAATTCCTTACAAGAATACAGTCTGCTGTTCGAGGAAGGCACAAACACATTGACAAGGCACTTTGGAACTACAGCGTCTCTCTTATAAATCCAGACCGAGCGCACGGTGTTCGTACTCTGCGCTACAACAGCTGCCTCAGCCCAACTTACTTCGCGCGCAGCCGCCCTACTTAAAGCGTGTATACAATCTTATATGAAATCTTACCTAATAAAAGATGTTGGAAGTGTCATGCTTCATAATGAGGGACTTCATAAACACCATTAGGATTTTCTGCACACCCGTAGCGAGAGTTATGACTGTTCACACGACCATTAAGATGAAACCAGGCCTCATTCGAAAAGAACACAAGCTGTGGGTCGAATAAACGATCATTCAATGATGCAAAATAACTACTCACAATATCTCACTCTTGTAGCTGGATCAGCAGGTTTTAAACAAAGGGTCCGTGTAAACCTGTACGGTTTGATGTGTACCAGCTTTGTAGCTCTGTGTGCAGATGAAACCGAAACCCCTACTTCTGCTAATTTTGCGAGTGATTTATTTGGTGACCGTTCAAGATTCGCACCAATGCCATCTAGCTTTTCCTCAGTTAAAACTGTTCGTTTGCGCGCATGTTTTTATTGAGCACTGAGCCATTAGTTTCAAACCAACGACATTAAAAATATAGACTGCTAATCTGATGGCCATCTTTGAATCTACTTGAACCACTGGCAGCCATGACATTTGTAGGCAAAACATATGCTTATTTCCTCTGAATCTGCCGTAGAAAGGCTCTGCAGAAGTTGTTATGTGATGGAGTACGGTCTTTGAGAAGGTGTGCAAGGTTAAAATAAATAAATAAATAAATAAATAAATAAATAAATAAATAAATAAATAAATAAATAAATAAATAAATAAATAAATAAATAAATAAATGTAGGCTATGGATTCAGTCGAATGAAGTCAGGCGAGGTTTGACCAAGAGAGGTCCGGGAGAAATATTAAAGTGGTACACCTGGTAGGATACCGTATGTAGAAGGAATGCTACACTCAACCAGGGGTCACGTGTTCTCAACTTTAGAATCTGGGGTTACCCCATTTAGTGGCCCCTTACGACAGACAGAGGATGCCGTAGAGATATTGCACACCGCAACCAACGGACGTCTGTGCTACATGTCGCACAGCAGTTCTTAGAAAGTAGTCATAAGTAGCAAAAAGCATAAAACGTAACAAAACAGACAAAGAAGCAAAATTCAAAAATTATACCAGAATGACACTGAAGGTATGTCATGAAAAGGCAGGGTATCTTCCTTTACGCGTGTGAATTCCTCAATGAACTGCTGTACGTATAACATGTCTTTCTGTAGTGAATGACTTTATTGTTAGTGCATGACGCCGATTTATCCATTCTTCTACATACGTAATTCTCGTTTTAACCAAGCAAATGCTCACCATATTCACTGCGCTTATTTCATTACTAGCAAGATACCCGCGCTTCGCTACGGTATTATACTGAAATTTATAATTGAATGCTTATTGTTTTAGATATATAATCCGCCGAAATTCGCGGTCTGACTCGTTTTCTGCGAGAACCCACCAAAATTCCCGATCTGACTCGTTTTCTATTAGATTACGGCATGTTTCCTCCCATTTTTCAATCTTCTTTTCCAGCAATCGATTTCGTTCTTCCCGGGCTAGGCTCAGGTATTCCTCCCGGTCAGTTGGGTCCGTAAATCTTTGCCATCTTTTCCTATAATCATTTTTAATATGGATAAAATCCTTCAGGAGATCCGGCGTGGTGTCATATTGGGTGCCTAGAAGGCACTGAACCCGCGGCCGGACTGCATTCTTAGTCACTACCCGTCCAGGAGCCGTTTCCAGCGCGGTCCGCACATTTGACGACGGTCCGGAACATCATTATTATTATTATTATTATTATTATTATTATTATTATTATTATTATTATTATTATTATTATTATTATTATTATGTGTTGCTGGAATGGATGATGACAGGAAAACCGGAGTATCCGGAGAAAAACCTGTCCCGCCTCCGTTTTGTCCAGCACGAATGTCACATGGAGTGAACGGGATTTGAACCACGGAACCCAGCTGTGAGAGGCCGGCGCGCTGCCGAGGATCCTTATAAGTACATTAAGAACAGTAAAATCAATTGGTCTCACCTCCTTCTACACCCCACCGCCGTTAAGTTTATTTACCGGCACCCCCCCCCCCAAAAAAAAATTTTAAAAGAAGGCTTGTTTCTTGTGTTTAAAGAAGATTTCAAACACCAATGTTCATGTCTATTACCTTCAGTTTTGAGATATAAGTATCCCCATAAAAATAATTTACTTTTTTCACTTCATTTCACACTACTCCCCTCCCCCCTAAGTGAATTTTCCCGCAAAAAATACGTGTTTCTTTAATAGTAAAGGATCTTCTAAATACCAATTATCACGACTCTAACTTCTTCAGTTTTTGATTTATGTGTCCTCATGAAAGGAATTCAACTCCTTTACACTCCCGCCCTCCAAGATGGTTTCCCCCCAAAAGGCGTTTTTCTTTGTTCTTAAAGGAGATCCAAATACGAATTTTCACGTCTGTAACAACTTTAGTTTTTATTAGATGTATGTATTCTCATTCAATTAATTTAATTAATTTTTCAATTCTTTCACCCCCCCCCTCATTGGATTTTCCGAGAATACGTGTTTCTTTATTTTTAAAGCAGATTGCAAATATCAAATTTCACGTCTGTAACATCTTCATTTTTGAGATATCAGTAGCCTAATTAAAAGAATTCAACACCATTTTCAGTCACTTTTACCCCCCCCCTCCACCCAAGTGGTTTTTCCGAAAGCTAAAAATACACGTTTCTTTATGTTTAATAGAGATAAAAAAATACCATTTTTCACTTCTGTAACATGTTAAGTTTTTGAGATAAACTGTAAAAAATTCTCATTTTAAAATTTCACCCCTTTTGAGTTCCCCTTAAGTGGAGTTTCCAAACACAAATCACCTATGTTTCTTTAGATTTACAGGAGATACAAACACCCACTTTTTACGTCTGGAACATTTTACGTTTCCAAGATATTCTGTAGATATAGTCTTTCAAAAATTCACCCAATTTGTCACTCCTGTTTAACCGCCATTAATTGGATTTTCCAAAACTAAAAAGTACGTGTTTCTTTATTTTTAAAGGAGATCCCATATACAAATTTTCAGTTCTGTAATATCTTTCGTTTCTGAGATATATGTATCCTCATTCAAGGCATTGAACCCATTTTTCACCCTTTTACACCCCTCCTATTGGGATTTACAGGAAACAAAAAATACGTTTTCCTTTATTTTTAGAGGAGATTCTAACTACCAATTTTTACATCTGTAAATTTTAAAGTTTTAAGATGTATACACACTCATTTTAAAAAATTTCCCCTCCTCCCTTTTTACCCCCCAATATTTGGATTTTCCAAAAACGAAAAAATACGTGTGTTTATTTATTTTTAAAGGAGATTCTATATACCAATTTTCACATATATAACCTTTAAAAATTTTGAGATAGATACACTCATTTTAAAATATTACTCCCTTTTCACACCCCCCCTAAATTGGATTTTCCAGAAACAAAAAAATACGTGTTTCTTTATTTTTAACGGAGATCCCAAACCCCAATTTTCAGGTCTGTAATATCTTCAGTTTCTGATATATAAGTAGCCTCATTAAAGGCATTCAACCACTTTTTAGCCCCTTTTCACTCCTCCTATTGCGATTTTCCGAAAACAAAAAAATACGTGTTCCTTTATTTTTAATGAAGGTTCTAAATACCAATTTTTACATCTGCAAACTTTAAAAGTTTGGAGATATAGATTCCTTCATTTTAAAAATTCACCCCCTTTTCACCCTCCCATTAATTGGATTTTCCAAAAACAAAAAATTACGTGTTTCTTTATTTTTAAAAGAGATCAAAAGTACCAATTTTCAGGTCTGTAATATCTTCAGTTTCTGAGATATAGGTACTGGTATCCTGATTAAAGGCATTCAACCCATTTTTTCCCCATTTTCACCCTTTTTCACCCCTCCTATTGGGATTTTCTGAAAACAAAAAAATACGTGTTTCCTTATTTTTAAAGAAGATTCTAAATACCAATTTTTACATCTGTAAACTTTTAAAGTTTTGAGATATAGAGCAACTCATTTTAAAATTTCACCCCCGTTTTCACCCCCTTAGCGAAGGAATATCCAAAAATCCTCTCTTAGCGAGCACTTACGTCTTAATATGAATATATCCCCAAAATTTCATCTCTTTATGTCCAGTAGTTTTGGCTCGGCGATGATGAATCAGTCAGTCAGTCAGTCAGTCAGGACAAGTTATTTTATATATATAGATAACATCAATGCAACATTAAGCATGTTTGAAAATGTCGTGTTTATTCTTAAATATATCTTTAATTTGCAATAACGCATAATCTCATCAATTCATTGAACTGATAAGGGCTAACTGTCAAGACCAAGAAGTGGCAGCCGCCATGACAGTTGTAGGCAAAACTTAATTCGCTGTGCTTCAACCAGGGGCGCTGTAACGAGTATGTTTAGCAGTCTATATATCTTTAATGTCGTTGTTTCAAACTGATTTACAATTACATGATTCTGTGCTGATGAAGGTGGCTTCTCCAGGAAATTGCTGAACAAATGCATCGCGCCCGCGTCGAGCCGACTCGTACTTTTACATACGAAAATACCACAGACTTTAATATTTCTTATCTAGACTCACAGAGCGCGCTGATGCTATGGGGAATATTCAACGAGCTCGTTGGGAATATTGAACACTTTCGCGCATCGCCATGTTGTGGGCGCTTCAGCTTCGAATGCATGGCTGGCAAGTGATAATGTTTACAGTCCCTCGTATGTTTTCGATTTGAATCATGTCTGTTAGTGGATCTGATGTAGTATTACGGAGTGATTGGAGTGATAATACGATGTTGCAATGATAACTGTCTCACCATGTTAACAGCTGAGATTCAGACTGGCTATTGATGCCAGGTCGAACACGTACGCGCTCCTTGTAAGGTCGCTTCCCTTACAGGTGTTTAAGTCTCGGAGAGTAGAAACGCCGCTGGACGGTCCGGGTTTATAAGAGAGACCCTGCATTTAGACATAATAGAATCCCACAGTGGTTTGTTATCACGTAGCTATCAGCTTGCATTCGGGAGATAGTGGGTTCGAACCCCCACTGTCGGTAGCCCTGAAGACGGCACCTTAAGGTACCCTCATTAAGACCATGGCCACTTCCTTCCCATCCTAGCCCTTTCATATCCCATCGTCCCAGTAAGACCTATTTGTGTCAGTGCGATGTAAAGCCAATTGTAAAATAAATAAAAAAATCCGTGTAGGCCTATCACTTATTCTGATTAATAAGGTTCACTGTAGCGTACAGTTTCTGTGCGTGTACATTCCCGCAGTTAAAGATCTTGTTCAGTGCCCTCTTTATTTAAATTTCTGTCAGTGTTTACTCAGGAAAACAAATAATCCCATGAGTCAGTGTATTACATAATGGAGAGTGAAAGAAGAGCGGCTAAACGGTAGAGCAGGTCGCGTAAATGTGGGCGATTCTGAAAGTTCATGGACTTTTTTTTTTCTTTTTTGCTAGTTGCTTTACGTCGCACCGACACAGATAGGTCTTATGGCGACGACGGGACGGGAAAGGGCTAGGAGTTGGAAGGAAGCGTCCGTGGCCTTAATTAAGGTACAGCCCCAGCATTTGCCTGGTGTGAAAATGGGAAACCACGGAAAACCATTTTCAGAGCTGCCGACAGTGGGGTTCGAACCTACTATCTCCCGAATACTGGATACTGACCGCACTTAAGCGACTGCAGCTATCGAGCTCGGTAGTTCATGGACTGAACCATGAAGAAAGTTAATTTGATGACTGAGTAATGAGGCAGTGTAGCATAATGAGATATCGATCGGAAGTTTGAAGTTGTAGTTCGACCATGGTTCCGGTAGTGATAACAGTACTATGAAGTATTATGTCACTCACAATAAGGAAGTTAGTTTCTTCCGCTGTTCATATAGCTGTGAGCTTGCATTCGAGAGATAGTGGGTTCGAATCCCTCTGTCGACAGCCCTGAAGATGGTTTTCCGCGGATCCCCATTTTCACACAAGGCACCTTAATTAAGGCTTCCTTTCCCAACCTTGCGTCGCCGGAAACATTCAGTGTGTTAGTGTGACGTTAAACCAATAATAATATAATAATAATCATTTCTCGCCCAACTCATCGATCTTTCCTATGAATTTACTCTTAGAAATCTGCTTCGGAGTTGAGCACCTTCAAATACCACCGGACTGAGCCAGGATCGAACCTGCCACGTTGGGGTAAGAAGGCCAGCGCCTCAACCGTCTGAGCCACTCAGCCCAGTCATTATTTATTCGGCCCCATTAACCAACAATATTTCCCTCCCCATTTTCACACTGAAGACTGTCAGAAATATTAGTTATTTTAGTTAAAATGTAGAAGCCGCTTTCTATCAGAACTATGTTACCGAGCTCGATAGCTGAACTCGCTTAAGTGCGGCCAGTATCCAGTATTCGGGAGATAGTAGGTTCGAACCCCACTGTCGGCAGCCCTGAAAATAGTTTTCCGTGGTTTCCCATTTTCACACCAGGCAAATGCTGGGGCTGTACCTTAATTAAGGCCACGGCCGCTTCCTTCCCACTCCTAGCCCTTTCCTGTCCCATCGTCCCCGTAAGACCTATCTGTGTCGGTGCGATGTAAAACAACTAGCAAAAAAGAACTATGTTATCTACAAGTGCCGTTCCCGACCAGCGCTGCATTGGTGTTGCAAGGTGAAACCAATTCAGTTCTCAATGCTGTGATGAACTTTTTGAGATCCGCGGATATAAGAATTTTGACTTTGTGCTCATCGCATTGTTGCCAGTGTTTTGTTTGTTCCTCCCCTCTACTCCCCGAAGAGAGATTCAGTGTAGTGCCTGCTTGAAGAATGTGGACGATCTGGTTTTCATTTCTTATATTTACTTTGCACTAACAATTTATATTGTATGTGTACTGTGAGTGTTCCTTGTGCATGGAGGATGACGAAATGTTGTTCCAACAAAGGTCAGTTAAATAAAAAAATAAAAAATGTAGTTAACAAGGCAAGGTAAAATTGTGTGTTAAAGTACTAGTTGAAAAATGTATTAATTAATATTGTTATGTGATGGTAGACATTTTGATGACACACTTCGAGCGTACCCATACCGACTGAAGGTGGCGTTTTTCTTTCTGAGGATGGGGGCAGAAGATTATATCGTCAGCATCCCTTACCCGTCGTAAGAGGCGACTGAAAGGGACCCCAGTGACTCTCAACTTTGGAGCATGATTTGGCTGCTACGCGCCCATTAGCCTGAGTCCTGGCACTGCTTCCACTTACTTGTGTTAGGCTCCTCACTTTCATCTACCCTATCCGACTTCCCTTGGTCAACTCTTGTTCTTTTCCGACCCCGACGGTATTAGGGCACTCGAGGCCTAGGGAGTCCTTCATTTCCACGCCCTTCGTGGCCCTTTTCTTCCTATGACCGATACCTTCATTTTTCAAAATGTCGGATCCCTTCCATTTGTTCTCTCTGTTACCGGGCGAGTTGGCCGTGCGGTTAGGAGTGCGCAGCTGTGAGCTCGCATCTGGAAGATAGTGGGTTCGAACCCCACTGTCGGCAGCCCTGAAGATGGTTTTCCGTTATTTCCCATTTTCACACAGGCAAATGCTGGGGCTGTACCTTAATTAAGGCCACGGTCGCTTCCTTCCCATTCCTAGACCCATCGTCGCCATAAGACCTATCTGTGTCGGTGCGACATAAATCAACTAGCAAAAAAAGAAAGAAACAAGTTCTCTCTGTTAAGTGTTATATAGAGGATGGTTGCCCAGTTGTGGTGGTGGTGATTTTTGTTTGAAGAGAAAGTACATCGAGGTAACCATCCTCACAACACTAACACGTAGATTCCTATACACGGCAGATGCCACCCACTTTCGTTGGAGGGTCTGTCTTACTAGGACTGTAGTAGGCTAATAATAACCACGTGGCATACTAATGATGATAATAATAATAATAATAATAATAATAATAATAATAATAATAATAATAATAATAATAATAATAATAATAATCAGCTCAGGGCTGGGTATTTGTGATACACATCTTCATTTGCATACAACATAATATGTTGATGTGATATTACCACACTACCACCCGGTACAGAAACACGCAATTAGTGAACACATTCCCACAATGGCGTCAAGAGGGGCATCCCGTCGTAAATCTGGACTTATTCCATATTAGTGCCGACCCCAGATAATCGAAAAGGTGAAGGCCAGGAAGTAAGAGGAAGGATATAAAAAACATCCTACAGCGCAGTGAACTAGCAATTGCGGCCCCCCATTTGAGTACTTGGCTTCAAATCTCTGTAATTTCGAGAAAAAACTGCAATTAAAATTGTCATTCAGCGCCAGTACATCTTTCAAGGCCGAAAACAAGCTCAACGGGCCCGTAATCACACAAACGTGGATGCATTCTGTATAATGACACAGTCAGTTAGTACGTTTACATGGGAATTGAGATCGATTTGAGTACACTTGCCGTATTGAATACGGTCCCCGTTTACATGTAGTAGGCTATTTGAGTATCGTATTGAATCCGCCAGGCAACATCGACGTATACGTACGATGCAGAATTGTAGTAAAATCGATATCACCTCTTAGAATTTAAAAACGCTAAATGCAGTAGAAGCCCACGAGATGACTTTCAGTTTTGAAAGTATGTGTGGTATTCCAAATGTAATTGGTGCAATAGATGGAACGCACATTCCAATTTTACCCCAACAGAAGGTTATCGTGGTTTTGTTAATCGCAAGGGCTGGCCGTCATATAATATGATTGCAGTTGTTGATCATTTATACAGGTAAATATATTTACTGGCTTATTATATTTGTTATTTCGACAGGACTTTTATGATGATGATCGTCAGAACAAACATGGAGTGTGTGCGCAGTCGTTTTCAATACGATCTCAGTACGATCCGGGTTTACATGGAACTTAATTCGAACCGAGTACGATACGATCCCAGATTTTACGGTATCGACCTTGAGACTCAATTCGAACTGAGTCTCTGTTTACATGGCGTTTCCAGTACGAGAAGTGCACTCAGATCGAATTGAATTCCATCGAATTGAGTTCCATGTAAACGCGGATCGTACTGAAATCGTATTGAAAACAACTGCCACACACTCCATGTTTGTTCTGACGAAATCATCATCATCAAAGTTCTGTCGAAATAACAAATATAATAAGCCAGTAAATATATGTACCTGAATACATGATCAATAACTGCAATCATATTATAAGACGGCCAGCCCTTGCGATTAATAAAATCACGATAACCTTCTGTTGGGGGTAAAATTAGAATGTGAGTTCCATCTAGTGCACCAATTACATTTGGAATACCACACATACTTTCAAAACTGAAAGTTATCTCATGGGCTTCTACTGCATTTGGCGTTTTTAAATTCTAAGAGATGATATCGATTTTACTACAATTCTGCATCGTTCGTATACGTCGATGTTGCCTGGCGGATTCAATACGATACTCAAATAGCCTACTATAATAAATATGTAAACGGGGATCGTATTCAAAACGGCAAATATACTCAAATCGATCTCAATCCCCATTTGACTGTTATCTCTGATGGCCGTCATATGCAAGGGGTCCGTTGGGTCATCTTTGATATTACGTTTCTCGTTTACAACCTTCCTTAATGCCATGCCATTCTTTTCGTAATTCTTGTGCAGTAGAATTTCAGATAGAATTATCACGGTCAATAAATATATAAAACTGCCGACTTCGGTTCGAAGTCTAAAACGTGACCTAACGATATTTAAGATGTGGGCATGTGTGCAGTACCTAATAAGAGAGCGATATATTTGCTTAAATTGTTACTCTTAAGTTGCAATAAATATCAATCAAGATTCATTAATGCAAATAATATCTGCTCTCTGAAACGTTCCTCTGTTCGGAGCACGCTTATCAAGACCATAACTATAACATCTGTCCAACTCCGTACAATGTTGTACGACCCTGTGCGTCATCTCACTGTACACAATACTTCCCCCCCTCTCCCATTTATTTGTCTTGTAAGCAGTGAAGTGTATGGCTAGATGGCGAGTTACCCACTGAACCGTAAGCTTGTTTATCTGCAGGGCTGACCAACCTAGTTAATGAGGGTGTTACTTCATCTGATAGGATTCTCGCTATTATTTATGGCGTGGAAGAAGTTGTACAATTTAACATTTACTACTTTGCACACTACAAAGTTCATGATACACAGAACACATTCATATTGATTCTCAGCGATACACGAGGTCTGCGCGCTATTATAGTAAATATAATTCCAAGTTAAATTGATACGATACTCTAATCATACGAAATACATATCGGTAATGAATATCTACTCTAGGAGAGGACCGTTGAACAATGCATTCACTTAGCACTGAATTATTTTGTGGATAATGTTATGTGAAACGACTGTGGCTTAGGGACTTTTTGTTCTCACGCCGCCAAGTGTACTATCTGTCACAGTTGGTAGCCCTGCTCAACTCACGTGTAGAGGTACGTGAAGCCAACACCTCTGCGAGTGACGTAAAGTAGATTTCCGTATTGCATTGCAGCTTACTGCTTTAGTGGCGCAGAAGACAACTGTCAGGCGAATGCGTGTTTAAATGCCGATTTAATCTCGTTAATAGATCATTTTTATTATGGTGCTAAAGAGTTGTTCATCTGCGTTAGTGTGAAATTATGGTGAAAAGCGATTTGTGTAAATACGTTCCATACTGAGAAATGATAACGAGGTCAATATTCACTTTACCAAATATTTTTGTGACCTGTTTCAAGTATTAGCCTTTCTTGGCTGTTAGCCCGTGTGCATTTTGTGTTATTTAAAACTTTACAACAACATCTACAGTTTGGAGATTGGACTAAATTTGGAAACTCGTAAGTATGTAGCACATTTCGTAGGATTTCTATCATCGTCATACTATCACATGTTCAACAGATCATGAATCAATCTATTTAATTCTTGTACTACTCTTCGTGGACCATCCTAAGAAGATCAAGATCAGTGAAGAGTTATATGAATGTTTTTTATGAGTATTTAGGCAGATGCTGGGTTTACTAAATATACGGTAGCTACATTATAGGCGCCAAGGCTTTGAATTAGTTGAGGCGGTGAAGGATAGGGTATGGCCCTGGATGCAGATCCAGATATTCTCTCCTTTGTCTTTTTAATTACATTACTATGCAATGTATTATTATAATTATTACGGTGTCTGATTAGCGTAGTGACTAAGCTGTTGGCTTTACACACGGTCGGTCTAGGTTCGATTCCAGGTCGATCACTAGATGGAATTTTCACCTGAAAAGTTATGTGGCGTCAGGAAGGACATAAGTTTTAAACCTCCAACGAAAACCGAAAATGAGACAGGTGGCTGCAATGACTCCAGAAATAGCTGGATAAGCTGAAGGAAGTGTTAACTTCTTATTATTCTAACAACAAAATTAAGCCCCTTCAAAAAATAAGTGATCTTGTCAATAACAACGTAGCAGTGGCGATGTTTATTGTTTTAAGGGGAAATAGGCTAGATAATCATGCCTTCTTAACTGAAATAACAGGGAAAAGGAGAACAGTGCTGGTGGTGGTGATTACTGTTTTTTTTTTTTTTTTGCTAGGGGCTTTACGTCGCACCGACACAGATAGGTCTTATGGCGACGATGGGATAGGAAAGGCCTAGGAGTTGGAAGGAAGCGGCCGTGGCCTTAATTAATGTACAGCCCCAGCATTTGCCTGGTGTGAAGATGGGAAACCACGGAAAACCATTTTCAGGGCTGCCGATAGTGGGATTCGAACCTACTATCTCCCGGATGCAAGCTTACAGCCGCGCGCCTCTACGCGCACGGCCAACTCGCCCGGTGATTACTGTTTTAAGAGAAAGTATAATCAGGCATTCATCCTCTATTAGCACTAAGCAGGGAAAATGGAAGTGATCCGACACTTCGAAAAATGAAGGTATCGGCCAAAGAAACACAAGGTGATTATTATTATTATTATTATTATTATTATTATTATTATTATTATTATTATTATTATTATTATTATGTTTACCCTCCAGGGTTGGTTTATCCCTCGGACTCGGCGAGGGATCCCACCCCTGCCGCCTCAAGGGCAGTGTCCTGGAGCGTGAGACTTTGAGTCGGGGATACAATTGGGGAAAATGACCAGTACCTCGCCCAGGCTGCCTCACCTGTTATGCTGAACAGGGGCCTTGTCGGGAAGATTGGAAGGGATAGACAAGGAAGAGGGAAGGAAGCGGCCGTGGCGTTAAGTTAGGTACCATCCCGGCATTTGCCTGGAGGAGAAGTGGGAAACCACGGAAAACCACTTCGAGGATGGCTGAGGACGGAATCGAACCCCTCTCTACTCACTTGACCTCTCGAGGCTGACTGGACTCCGTTCCAGCCTTCGTACCACTTTTCAAATTTCGTGCAGAGACGGGAATCGAACCCGGGCCTCCGGAGGTGGCGGCTAATCACACTAACCACTACATTATTATTGTTATTATTATTATTATTATTATTATTATTATTATTATTATTATTATTATTATTATTATTTTAAGAGGAAGTATAACTAGGCAATCATCCTCTATTAATACTAACCAGAGGGGAGACAAATGGAAGAGTTCCGACACTTCGAAAAATGAAGGTATCGGCCAAAGAAAGACAAGGGCGTGAAACTCAACGGCTCCCTAGACCTCGCAAAGCTAATATCGTCGGGGGCAGAAGTGAACAAGAGTAAAAAGTGGGAAGTGGTTAGAACTTTACAGGAATGAAGATATCAGCAAAAGAAAGTGAAGGACCATAAGGCCTAGCAGACCTAAAGTCTGGGAGAGAATCTGATCAAGGGGCGTCTGATAGAAATGATGGAATTGAGGTACCTGGCGCAGTTGTTAGCAGATGATGGTGGTGATTATTGTTTTAAGAGGAAGTACAACTAGGCAACCATCATCTATATAATACTAATCAGAGAGAAAAAAAAAAATGGAAGGGATCCGACACTTCGAAAAATGAAGATATCGGCCGAAGGAAGACAAGGGCCACGAAGGGCGCAAAAACGAAAGACCCCCTAGGTTTCCAGTGCTCTAATACCGTTGGGGTCGGAAAAGAACAAAAGTTGACCAAGGGAGGTCGGATAGGTTAGTTAAAAGTAAGGAGTCTGGCACAAGTAAGTGGAAGCAATGCCAGGACTCACCTAAAGCTCCCGCGGTCGCCAACCTTCGCTCCCAAGTTCAGAGTCCTTGGCGCCCCTTTTAGTCGCTTCTTACGACAGCCAAGGGATACCGTGGGTGTTATTCTACTGCCCCCACCCACAGGCGGAGCAGATGTTAGCAATTTGAAGGGTTTGGATAGTGAAGGGATTTGATCTAGCCGACTACGACTGTTACCAGACATTTTGTGTGGTATTTTCCACATATAATTATAATAATAATAATAATAATAATAATAATAATAATAATAATAATAATAATAAACATATTTTTATTACAAAATTACATTTTATTGCTTCACTGTTGATGAAGGCCGTATCGTTGATTTGATGTTTTATTTCTCTTGTATTCCATCAGCGACATTACCTACTTTTATTTTATGTTCAAGTGAACCCGTTTGAAATCACCTTGATTGCAATCTAATGCTGTGGAAAAAAGTGTTCTTGCATTGTTACTTAAAACATTGTGGGTTATGTTCGAGAGGTGGTTTTGTTTACCAATTAATCATAGTGTAATCCACAAATTCTGTGCTATATCATTCATTTCGATCTCTCTGTGCCAATATTCGTTCCCTTTCATCTCGACTTTTTGACATTTGAGAACTTTTTTCACTCTCACCGCCTATCTGTTGTTAACTGTGATATTTTCAATTCTATACTATTGTGGTGGTGGTGATTATTATTTTACAAGTTGCTTTACGTCGCACCGACACAGGTAGGTCTTATGGCGACGATGGGGCGAAAAAGTCCTAGGAGTGGGAAGGAAGCAGCCGTGGCCTTAATTAAGGTGTGAAAATGGAAAACCACGGAAAACCATCTTCAGGGCTGCCGACAGTGGGGTTCGAATCGATTATTATTTTAAGAGGAAGTACAACTAGACAGTCATCCCCTGTTAACACTAATCAGAAGGGAAAAATATGGAAGGGGTCCGACACTTCGAACAATGAAGGTATCGACCAAAGGAAGATCAGAGCAGCGAAGGGCGTGAATATGATACTCCCTAGGCCTCGATACCTAATACGTTCGGGGGTCGGAAAAGAACAAGAGTTGACCAAGGGAGGTCGGATAAGATAGGTGAAAGTGAGGAGCCTGGCACAAGTAAGTGGAAGCAATACCAGGACTCAGCTTAGGGTCCCTTTGTCGCCAACCTTCGCTCCCAAGTTGAGAGACCCTGGGGTCCCTTTTAGTAATGTCTTACGACAGGCAGGGGATACCGTGGATTTTATTCTACTGCCCCCACCCACAGGAGTTCGGTACTGTTGTGCCAGAGGGCTTTTATACTTACCGAGCGAGTTGGCCGTGCGTAACTGTGAGCTTACATTCGGGAGATAGTGGGTTCGAATCCCACCGTCGGCAGCCATGAAGATGGTATTTGCTTCTTCATCTATCAAAGGATTTCTCAGAAATCACAGATAATTGGATTCCTCTCTATATATAACTCTGTTGATGGTGATTTGTCCGTCAGATGGTGACGTTCGGATACATGCCACTTTCTTATTAGAAATAGGCAAAAAAAAAAAAAAAAAAAAAAAAAAGGCTTTAAAATGCAATCTTTGTGAACCAGGTTATTTTTAATATTCTAATTTATTTAACCTGGTTTTTGTCTGAAATAGGGTCTAGGGGTGAAGGTGGAGGTGTGGTGGCATGCCTTTTGGCGAAACCTGTTCACACCCCTATATCCCTATTTGGATAAACCGGACCTCCCAGAAAAGAAACTGTTCCATCTTTTGCTTTGTGAAGCAGATTCTCTGAGATATGAACTCAGAATGCGGCAGTGAAAGGCTCACGTCTAAACATCATCTATAGAGATGAACGAGGATACGATCGCATCAGAAAGGGTTCGGTCGATATACATATTTCAAAACTTCCTCCTAGAAATTTATTGTTGGGTTTCTCTTTTGCCTGGGGCGCAAGTAAGTTTATAAATGGCTGTACCTCTTTCATCCTCTATCATCCTAGGCATGCTGTAGCCCTTGACCACTTCATCCCAAACCTAGCTCCCATAAAATTATAAACACTGGTACTGTATTTACACATGAACCACACCAAGATTTCCAGGCTGATGAGTTTCGGAAACTGGCGATCCAGGTGGATTTCCGAACTACGGTACGTTCGTTTTAAAAATATATATATATTTCAACTAACGAATTATCCCGCACATCTATCGAGCGAGTTGGAGCCCTCCTGGAGGCCACGATCGTTAAGGCGTTGAAGTCTAAACGGTCTGACACCGTGGTAAGCCGGTTCGAGTCCCGTTGGTTGAAAAAAATGTTCACCATCAGAATGCTGGCCGGCAGGGTAGAAGAGGTGGTGGTATACAATTTCTAATCACTAGCTTGGGTGCCAAAAGGCTGGATTAAATTCCAAACATCTCCGCAGTGTGGACATATGACGCTGTTGATGGTGATTCGTCCATCGGATGGCGACGTTAAGCCTCGAACAGACCCCTTGGTGCTATTCGACTGGAGTAGGCTATGTGCCGGTACCGGGTTTCACCTTCACCCTCTCTTTCCTTTTTTCATTTTTTACTATTTGCTTTACGTTGCACCTACACAGATAGGTCTTATGGCGACGATTGGATAGGAAAGGACTAGGTAGGAGTGGTAAGGAAGCAGCCGCAGCATTTGCCGTGTGTGAAAATGAGAAACCACGGAAAACCATCTTCAGGGCTGCTGACAGCGGGGTTCGAGCCCACTATATCCCGGGTGCAGTCTCACAGCTGCGCGCCCCTAACCGCATGGCCAACTCGTCCGGTCTCTCCTTTTCTACTGTCAAATATCATGTCATTAATTTCATACCATTAACTCCTCTGATGAAGTTGATGTAAGGAAGGTAATGTGGTCATAAAAAACGTGCCACGACACATTTATTTCACCTCATACCCGACCCCGTAGAGAAATGGAACAAGGGTTGAACTAACATACCGAGCGAGTTGGCCGTGCGGTTAGAGTTAGGTATGCATAGAATCATACAGCTGTGAGCTTTGCATTCGGGAGATAGTGGGGTCGTACTCCACTATCGGCAGCCCTGAAGATGGTTTTCCATGGTATCCCATTTTCACACCAGGCAAATGCTGCGGCTGTACCTTAATTAAGGCCACGGCCACGGCCACTTCTTTCCCACTCCTATCCCATAGTCGCCATAAGACCTATCAACCGGGCGAGTTGGCCGTGCGGTTAGGGGCGCGCAGCTGTGAGCTTGCATCCGGAAGATAGTGGGTTCGAACCCCACCGTCGGCAGCCCTGAAGATGGTTTTCCGTGCTTTCCCATTTTCACACCAGGCAAATGCTGGGGCTATACCTTAATTATGGCCTCGGCCGCTTCCTTCTCGCTCCTAGCCCTTTCCTATCCCATCGTCACAAGAAGACCTATCTGAGTCGGTGCGTCGTAAAGCCAATAGAAAAAAAAAAGACCTATCTCTGTCGGTGTGATGTAGGCTACAGCAAAATTGTACAAATATCCTGCACATATAGAATAGATTGCACCGATGTCATATCGTTATTGCAGTGTGCGATCTTTAAGGCATCAAGTCTGTACGGTCAGACACCGTGGTTAGCTAGCTGGTTCGAGTCCTGTTGGTGGAAAAACTTTCACCGTCAGAATGTTGGATAGGAAAGGCGATAACATACAATTACTAATCACTAGATTGCGCGCCAAAAGCCTGAGTTCAATCCAAACCTCTCCGCAAGTGTTCATATGGAGTAAGGGCATATAACGCTCTTGATGGTGATTCGTTCGTCGAATGGATACGTTAAGCCTTGACCAGACTCATTGGTGTTATTCGACATGAGTAGGCTGTGTGCCGACACTGGGTTTTACTCTCTCCCTTCCTTATTATTATCATCATCATCATCATCATCATTATCATCATCATCATCATCACACACCCAGATGCGTAGGAAAGAAGTGCACCAGGTCTTTCTGGAAGACACACATCACATCACTTACAAGCAGTCACCTTTTTGACGAGCCAAAGATGAAGATTAACCGGGCTGGGTAGCTCAAGCAATAAAAGCGCTGGCCTTCTGAACTCAAGTTGGCGGGTTCGATCCCGGCCCAGACCGCTGGTATCTGTAGGTGCTCAAATACGTCAGTCTCGTGTCGGTAAATTTACTGGCACATTAAAGAACTCCTGCGAGACAAAATTCCGCCACGTCGGCGTCTCCGGAAACCGTACACGTAGTTAGATGAACGCAAAACCAATAGCATATTATTTGGTGGTGGTGGTGATTTTAAGAGAAAGTACAACTAGGCAACCATCTTCTATTAACACTAATCAGAGAGTCCGGCTCTATGGCTAACTGATTAGCGTGCTGGCCTTTAGTAGCAGGGGTTCCGGATTCGATTCCCGGCACCGGCGGGAATTTTAACCGTTAATGGTTAATTTTGCTGGCACGGGGGCTGGGTTTATGTGTTTTCTTCATCATCATCATTTTATCCTCATCACGACGCGCAGGTCGCCTTCGGGAGCCACATCGAAAGACCTGCACCTGGCGAGCCGAACATGTCCTCGGACATTCCCGGCACTAAAAGCCATACGCCATTTAATTTCTTTTCACTAATCGGAGAGAAAAAATGAAAGGGGTCGAACACTTTGAAAAATCTTTTTTATGAAGAGAGTGTATCATGGCTGAAGTCCAGCAATTTTGAAATTTCTGTGTTTCCTAAATCTTGCAGATTATCTCAGTTAACTGACTTCATTGATTGACTTGTCACCTGCGTATTTCCAGAGTTTGGCGGAGTTCTTACCGAGTGCTTTGTTGTTCTCGTGTGACTGGATGATCTGTTGAATTTCTTTTCTGATGGGAGGAGATGATTCATGATTGGTTGGCATCTTTGAAGGTGAAGTTTGATTTTGGAGCCTTAGGGTTTATGAGGGATGCAAAGTACTTTGTCAGGATCTGACATTTGTCCTTGTTATTGTAAGCAACTTTATCATAATAGTCTACGAAGTACAGGCTTGGTTGTTTGTGTTTTCTGAGATTGCAATTAAAGGTTTTGTAGAAATCTTTGGTGGTATTTTTCTTGAAAATTGATCAGTCTGTACTAACTAGTTTTTGTCAAAGGCATATTTCACTCTGCAGATGATTTTGCCTGTGTAGTTTCTTGTCTCCAGGAAGTTCATCTTGTTATCTTGGTTTGTCTGTGTGTTCCATCTGTGACAGGCTAGCTGCTTAATTGCTTTATTATTTCATCAAATTCTTGAGTCCACCAATATGCTTCTTTGATTTTGTTAAGGAGACTGTCTCCTTAGCTGTTTCAACCATGGTCTCTGTCAGTTGTTCCGCGTCCTTTGGACTTATAGGGATTCCAGTGCTCCTAACTTAATTTTCATATCTGTTTTTTGTATCAAACCTATTAATCCTCTTCATTTGTCCCTTCCTGCTGCTTCTTGAAAGGAGTTTAACTTTGATCTTAATAAAGGCAAGCATTCCTCAACACTTTCACATTCTAAATCTCCTGTTGCACTTTTCATGCGATGGCAATGTGATCAGTTTGGAACTCGCCAAGATTGGGGTTTACATCCATGTTTTGTATTTCCTGGGCAGATGTTTGATAGTGGTCAGTTTCAGAACGAGGTTGAACATCTTACAGAGCTCCACGAGCCTTTCTCCATAGCGACTATTTCTCTGATGGGCTGGGTAGTTTCTGACATTATTCTGAAATTTTCTTTCTTTGCCAAACTGGGTATTGAAGTCACCAAGCAGGGTGATTGTTTTCTTCTTTTTTGAGGGGTTGTCTTCAAGCTTTTCCCAAAAGTTATCTGTCCATTCTGGATTCTTCTTTTTTGTCTCGTTAACTGATGCCTGCACATTCATAATTGTGTTAATTTTATTTGTACTTTGGAAAGAAAGTGTTGAGACTTGGCTGTTAGGGGGGAGTGATGTTCGTGACTGAATCTACAATCTTCTTGCTGGCAGTGAAGTGTGTACCAAGGTGTGGGACAGATATCAGTACACATTTGGCTGCTTCACCCTTGAAGATCCCTTCTGACTCAAATGCATGTTTATCTGTAAACCTTGTTTCTTGATTACTATGATTAGGATTTGATGCTGAAACAGGCTGTTGGTGAGTTGCTTCAGTTTACCAACTGTAAGAAGAATAAGGGGCTCACATTAAAGGTTGCAAAGAAGTTTAGCTGTTTGTCTTTGGTCTCATTTGTAGTAGTCTCAATGGTGGATTGGTTACCACCTATGGTAGTAACTTGTGCTGAATTTTCCTCCATGCTTTTGACAGTTCAAAACCTGTAAACTGGGGGCCATTGATGTTTTGCGATGACCAAGTTACTGCCAAGGTTGTGAGCCTTGGAGAAAGCCTGATGCTCAGCTTAGGCTGGTATTTTCTCCATGCCTCATGCCTCAGTTTTCCTGCCTGAACACATGAGGTTGGTTGCCGTGGGTGATGGATGCACCATGCCCTAGCCGTTAGTGTCATATTTTAATATAACATTTAAAAAATATTTAAATGTAATTTATACCAACTGTTTGTTATGTTATGATAGGGAAATATAGTGTGTACATACGATGGCTTACAGATGAAACTTGGAAGGTGATTAGATGAGTCTTGCATTTGGGAGATCGTGGGCTCAAACCCTGTGTTGGCAACCCTGAAGATGTTTTTCTGTGGTTTCCCAGTTTACACCAGGCAAATGCTGGGGCTGTACGTTAATTAAGGCCACAGCCACTTCCTTCTCACTCCTACACTCCTAACCCTTTCCTGCCCCATAGTCGTCATAAGGCCTATCTGTGTCGGTGCGATGTAAAGCCAATTGTAAAAAAAAAAAAAAAAAAAAAATTAGATGAGTTGAAATAGAAAAATTAATTAAGCATAACTGATATGCCGGCAAAGATTCAATGGGTAACTGGTGAAAGACAAGAAATCCTCTGATGAATAAATTAGAACTAATGGTTTGGTTGCTCTAAGAGAGAGAATGGCACTAAGATAATAAGGATTTGCATATTAAACCAAATAATAGTTTAGAAACCCTTCAAGAATTCCAGGCATAACACAACAAAGGTAAGCAAGTACTACCACTTCTCTGAAGTTCACTATCAATTTGCAAACTGGTAGTGGTTAGCACATGCAAAATAGGGTTAGGTGATAATAACATTGAGTATTAGTTTATTTCAGCAAAATATATTACTGGAATGTAAAAAATTATTATAAATTAGGATGTAGCATGCAAAAATTTGGATAACACAAAATTACTAATTAATTAATTAATTAATTTAGGCTACTGGTATTTATTTATCAGAGCCCAAAATGTATGAAACACAACAATGGAATCAATTTTTATTATTATTATTATTTTTTTTTTTTTTGATTCGTTGTGCCCAGCTGTGGAGCGCGTTTGAACTTATTTTGCACAATGTTTCTTCTTCTTTTCTTCCCAATATCTCTTCATTTTTTCACTGTGTTCCTTTCTGCGTGTTTCTGTCCAGCCTGTATTTTTTCTTGTTGGTTTCTCTGCAAATTTATGTTTGTTTACTAAGCTTCTAAATTTCATTCTATCTTGAATGGTTTCGTCCTCGATACCCATTTCTTGTAGATCTTCATGTATTTCTGCTAACCAATTGTTGCGGATTTTCAGGGTTAGAGCTAGATTTAGAATTTTCTTTGTCAGCCTGTTGTTATCCATTCTGTGTAGGTGTCCGTAGAATTTTAGTCGTCTCTTTCTGATGGTATCTGTGATTTTTTCTGTGAATTGAAAAATTTTGTGTGGTTTCTTTTTCATCCAAATTCCATTTTCGAACTTTGGTCCTAGGATTTTTCTGAGAATTTTCCTCTCTTGTTTCTCAATGCTTTTCATTTGTGACCTGCCGCCAATGATCAGTGTTTCAGATGCATAAAGTGCCTCTGGTTTGATGACTGTATTGTAGTGTCGTAATTTTGCATTTTTTGATATACATCTTTTGTTGTATCTGTTCCATGTGATTTTGTAAGCCCTTTGCAGTTTAGCAGTTCTTTCTTTGTTAGCTTCCTGATTTAACCCTGCTGGCTGAATAATTTCACCTAGATACTTGAATTTGTCTACTTGAGAAATTATTCCACAATTGGTGATTAATGGTTGATTGTCGAATCTTGATTTAGTTCCTTCCATAAACTGCGTCTTTTCAAATGAAATTTGAAGTCCGGTTTTTGCGGCTATTTCATTCAATCTTTCTATGGATTGGATTGCTTCTTGTCTGTTGTTCGAAAGGATCGCAAGGTCATCTGCGAAAGCTAAGCAGTCAAGGTGAATTTTGTCTTTAAGAAGTCTGCCAATGTTTATACCTTTAGTTTCTTTTCTCCATTCACGAATCACTTTTTCCAAAACTAAATTGAATAGTAGTGGGGATAGTCCATCTCCCTGTCGGACGCCAGTTCTGATTTCGAACGGTTCAGAAATTTCTCCCAAGAACTTAACTTTTGATGTTGTGTTGGTCAGAGTTTGTTTAATCAATTCCCTCGTTTTCCTGTCGACTTGAAATTCCTCTAGTATGTTGAACAGGGTCTGCCGATCTATGGAATCATACGCTTTTTTGAAGTCAACAAAGGTGATTACTGTTTGTTTGGTTTTGCGAATCTGTAGTATGGTTTTTAGGTTTAGGATTTGTTCTGCGCAGGATCTCCCTTTTCGGAATCCAGCCTGATAATCTCCGATCAGGTGGTCTGTTTGTTTCTCTAATCTATTAAGTAGAGCTTTAGAGAAGATTTTATATACGAGTGAGAGGAGAGAAATTCCTCTGTAGTTATTAATATCTGATTTGTCTCCTTTCTTGTGAAGTGGGTGAATCAATGCACATTTCCAATCCTCCGGAATTTCTTCAGAAAACCAAATGTCCTGTAAGATTTTTTGAATACTCTGGGCCAGTTTGTCACCACCAATTTTCAACATTTCAGCGATTATTCCATCTTCTCCTGGTGCTTTGTTGTCTTTTAAATCTCTGATTATTTGTTTGACTTCTTGTAATGTGGGGGGTTCTGAATCTGGATTAGGTGTTGGTTTTTCATAGGTGAATTGTTCCTTTGGAGATTCACAGTTTAAAAGGTCCATGAAATGGTTTGCTAGGAGTTCACAATTTCCCTTATTACTTGTTTCTAAAGTCCCATCTGTACGTTTGAAACAGAGACTAGGTGCCTGGTAATTGGATAATTCTTCTCTGAATGTTCTGTAGAAGTTCCGTGTATTGTTTTTCTTGAAATCTTCTTCTATTTCTACCAGTCTGTTTTGATCATATTTTCGTTTTTCAGATCTGATGATTTTTGAGGTTTGTTTCTGTGTTTTGAAGAATTCATCACGATTTTGATCAGTTTTATGGGAACTCCAGTTTAGCCAGGACCTAATTCTGACTTCTATGGCCTTGTCACAGGTGTCATTCCACCACCTGTGTTTGCGTTTCCTTGGGGGATTGCTGATGTTTTGTGAAGCTTTCAAGAGTGTGTCCTTGAGTTCTAGCCAGTTTGAAGGAGCATCGTTGCAGATATTCGCAAGGAAATTGTCTGAGTTCTGTCTCAGAAATTCAGGGTCGATTCTTGGGTTTCTGATTGTTTTGGTTTTCTTCCTGTTGGGTTGAAACTTTACTTTAACAAGAGATAGGTGGTGGTCGGAGTCAATAATTCCCTTTTTGACTTTAACGTTCATAATTTCTTTTTGGTTTTTCTTGGAAATAGCCACATGGTCTAGTTGAAATTCTCCTAAATGCATGTTCAGGGATCTCCATGTCATTTTCTTTTGTGGAAGTGCCAGGAAATGGGTTGACATCAATTTCAGATCGAAATTCTCGCAGAAGCCAATTAAACGTTCTCCATTTTTATTGGTTCTTTTGTGAGCAGGGTAAAGTCCTACAGTGGTCCTAAATTTCTTCTCTTTGCCAATTTGTGCATTGAAGTCCCCCAGCAGAATTTTGACATGATGTTTTGGAACTTTGGCTGTAGTTTCTTCTAGTAATTCCCAGAAGTCATCTACCTTCTGTGGGTCTTTTTGATTGTAATTGTTTGTAGGTGCATGTGCATTGATTAGTGTATAAGCTTTGTTTCCTGATTTGATTGTCATTAGCGAAATTCTTTCAGAAGGAGATGCAAAGTATAATACCGAATTTGTGATATTTTTTCTCATTTTTATTATTATTATTATTATTATTATTATTATTATTATTATTATTATTATTATTATTATTATTATTATTATTATTATTATTGTAGTAGTAGTAGTATATTAAGAATTGAAATATTATGAGATAAAGGAATTTTGCTCAGTCCAATTCCTAGTAAGGAATACCGGTAGTTATGTAAGACTGTCAGTGCAAGACCTTTCCCACTCCAGCCTCCTCCACGTAATGTGACGCAGTGGCCTCTACAATTGAAATGTTATTGTGGATGCTTAAAACCATTACGCATTACCTGTTTGCATTACTTCAAGTTGTATTCTAATACAGTATATTATGTTCCCAGTTTGGTCACGTGCTGTGATGTAATTCGATTTAGTGTGCATGTATTTAGAGATTATTACTAGTATATTTAGTACAAGGTTATTTTTCAAGGACGTTAAAATCCCTTCAACACACTGTGCCATACAATGTCATCATATAAAAGCTTGGTAACACTTTTCATTTTTTACCTGACCAGATTAATTAAAACTCACCAATAGAATTGCACTGATGTGATGTCTATGAATTTTGTTCGTGTTAGTTTGATATTGATTAGATAAAGACAGTTTCTATTATGAATCGTGGGTAATACCTGGGTTTGATCTTCACTAATTTGAATTGTTTAACTGTAGAGATAGAATATTCTGCTAGTACTGATTATAGTTGTAATATGTTTATCATCATCTTCATTTCCTGTTTCCAGCTTCCCGGGTCGGGTTGTGAATTTAGGACCTCCATCGCTGCCTGTCTCTCCACCACTCTTCTTCTTTTTTAAGTATATCTTCTGGTATTCCTCCCCTCTTCTCTATGCACTTCCACACTGAATCTGTCCACCTCTTTTTGGGTCTTCCTCATGATCTCTTTCCTGTTAACTTCTCTGATAAACCTTTTTTTTTTTTGGGTTCTCTCCCTTCTCCCATTCTCATCATATGCCTATAGCACTTCAGCTTTGTTGTTTCTATCCTGTCTTGAAGTTTCAAAATTCCTGTCCTGTTTATGTATCTTGTATATTTTATTATATTGTTTCACCAGTTTGTCCAATGTAAACTTGATTCCATGACTAGGGTAACTAGTAGCAAATATTGGGTTGTAATTTGGTCCATTAGCCTCTCTTTATTGGTGATCAGAACTGCTGTTGGCAGTGGATGAAAGGCTGTAAATACTGGAAACAGATTCCTTTGTGTATAGGTGTAAGATATCATCTGTAAAGTTTGTCAGAATAGGGTATTTTATTTGTGCATGTGTGTGTGCGTACATGAATGCACATTGTTGGTCATGTTTGTATTTATCAGATCTCCAGAAATCCGTTACATTTTTGTTACATACATTCCGATTGTACCAAAGCTTAAGTTGATTGTTCTTTTTGAATGTGCTGTATCAGGTCCACTGATGTTGGCTATCAATCTGGTGTATTCTTCTCTGTTTTTTGCAAGCCAGAATAGCTTCTGAATATTTGATACACTCCATCGAATCTTGAATGTTTTGTAGCCAGGATGACTGTCATCTTCCAACACTTCTACGTTCTTATATTTTCCCATGTAGGATTTACTTCAGAAGTTGGTACTGATTGGCCTAGGTATGCCAGTTTCCTACATATTACAGTTGTTAGAAGTTCTCGTCTAACTGTCCCTGGAACATGAAGCATTCTCCTGTGAAGCCACAGTTTAAATGCTTCTATTTGACTGATTGTCACTGCTTTTAGACATCTCACCCATATAACTACACTGATCAAATATAGCACTTAAGCATTCATTGCTTCAACTTTTAAAATGTCTAATAGGCTACTTGGTATTATTGGTATTAGCATTCTATCCTCCTCTCTTGTGACACAGAAGTCATTCCATCCCATCAGCTTATTCTGTCTGCACCATCTGCTTTAATACCAGAAGCAGCTAACTTCCAATCAATTAGAACTCTCTCCTTCATATGGTATCTTAAAAAATGGTGAATTGTTATGGTGTAATAAATCATTATAATATCACGTTTAACTTTAGCTGTGGTACCAGTTTCTTTAAAGAAAATATCTTGAATTACTGGAGTTGTGTGGAATTACGTGATTGTTGGTGAGAAGTTAAATGATGTCACATTTGAAGATTTGCAAAATGTTGTATGAGAGAATTGTTTAAGCTGTAAGTTAATGGTTCAAGAAAATCACCATTCATATGTGAAATACTTTGGTGGGTGGACTCTTCATTTATTTTTCCTATTTATTTCTCTTAGCCTGATTGGTTTTATGCTTATCTGTCAAATATAATTGAATGCCTGTAAGGTGTTTCCATTCTTTAAAACTGATTTTTTTTGGTTTTTTTTCAGGTTAAACATGGAGGAAACTGCTACTCATAAGGTGTCAGATTCAGCTTACTCCAACAGCTCCAACAGTCAGTCACAGCGCAGGTGAGAGAACTGTGAAGATGTAACATTTTCAAGACTTTTGTGACATTCCAGTATAATTATCACAAAATATTAAAGTTCTTTGACTGGTTTTAAAATAAATGATCAGGATAAAAAAAAGAAAAAACTGTTTACTTCTCGTTAAATGTTATCTACAATTATATTATGTAATTTATGTTACGTATCATTTGGCAATAATCTGGGGAAATCTGTTTCAGTCTTTGAATAATTTTAATTGTTGTTAACTCTCAGTAAGATGGTCCATGATGGGAATCCTAGTCAGCTTCTGTCATATTTCAAATGTGAATTTGCTCTCTTATGATACAGATTCCAGTAACATTACTTACAGTTATTATGAAGTTGAAGTTATGTTAAATCTGCAAGCTCCAAGTAGTCATATAAATTAAATGGAGCAGTTATTTTGACAGAAAGACCTTATGAATTTGCAGACTGTATCACACTTTAGTCTTTCATCACACCCTAATGATGGTGGCAGCAATGATGATGTCATTCCATGCAAATAGAATTGTACTTATTTACTCGTATCCATTCTATTTCTCAGTCAGTGGTAGAGGTGGTGATTTTTTGCAATAACAATATCACACAAAATGTATATGAATGTTTGTACTTTCGTATTTTCATTTTTCATGACCTGCAAACCACTTTTTTCACATGAAGCTTTTTAATTTCTTTTTATTATTCTGATTTTGCATTAGTATAAATGTATTTTTTATCTACATTATGCTTTAACCTATGTCAATTTAACATAGATATAGAATTTTATTATACTTTGTTTTTTTTTATTTTACTGTTAGCTCTATGCAAAGCAGTTTTAATTTCACATTAACTATTGATCAAATTCTAGGTTTATTTTTTCAAGACACTATGAAACACAAAATTATAAATATATAAAAGGTACAAAATTCTATATGTACAAATCAAATGTAAAATTTCTGATTCTAATTTGATTCTCGTTGATAGATTGTAAGGTTCTGATTGATCTTGACAGCTGTATGTTTGAGTAATTTATTTGCAGTTGTACTCTTCGATAGTACACTCACTAACAAGAGAAGTTGAGCATCCGCTGGCAGTGGTCCAGTTTATCCATTCTTCCAGTGTTTGGAGTGTGTTACTTCTGGCATAAAAGTATGGCGAGCCATAGGGTATTTCTTTGGTGCACTTCTGATAGCGATTTGGAGGACCCTGATGCCACTTTAATACATCAGTGACATTCTGTATCCCTGTCATGATATAGCACCCTGGCACAGTCTTTTAATGAGACAGTTCTTGTCCGCGCATGACATCATCATCATCATCATCATCATCATCATCATCATCATCATCATCATCATCATCGGTTTGCCCTTCCAGTGAGCCGGGTAGGGTGTTTGAAAACGAGCGTCTTCCAAAGTTGCCTATTCAGAAAGATTTTGTTGTCCATGACAGATTCTCAATTCCATCCTCTTCTCTCCACGTCTTCCCTCAGTTGGTCCATCCATCTTCTTCTTGGACTTCCAGCTGGTCTTCTATCTGTTATTCTCTTTTCCAAATAAGCACATGGTAACCTTGTGCTATTCATTCATTTAACATGCCCAAACCATTTAAGTCTAGATGACGTAAGTCTTTCCTCCATCGATTCATTTAGACCTAGGTTAGATTGCATCTGATCATTTTTCACTTGATCAAGTCGTGTCTTTTGGAGGGCAAACAAACAAACCCCATGGCACTACAGCCCTTGAAGGGCCTTGGCCTACCAAGCGACCGCAGCTCAGCCTGAAGGCCTGCAGATTACAAGATGTCGTGTGGTCAGCACGACGAATCCTCTCGGCCGTTATTCTTGGCTTTCTAGACCGGGGCTGCTATCTCACCGTCAGATAGCTCCTCAATTCTAATCACGTACGCTGAGTGGACCTCGAACCAGCCCTCAGGTTCAGGTAAAAATCCCTGACCTGGCCGTGAATCGAACCCGGGGCCTCTGGGTAAGAGGCAGGCACGCTACCCCTACACCGCGGGGCCGGCCTTTTGGAGGGCAGTTCTAAGAAATTTCATTTCACAGGCTTGAATCCTACTACAATCCTTTGATGTTAGTGTGCAGGTTTCCAGAGAATATGTAAGGATGGGAATGAAATATGACTTGTAGAGGGTCATTTTTGTTCTTGGTGGGGTCTTCTCATCCCATAGTAGGTATCTAATGATACTGTAAAAGTTAGAGCCTTTGGTTACTCTGCTTGTTGTTTCCGTCTCAGCTCTATTATTGCTAGCCATTGAAAATGAAAACCTACAACCTGTTTTCCAGTCATTGACCGGGTCAGGGATGTAATGAATGAAACATATATATAGGCTGTTATTACAATGGGGTTGCCACTCCCAAGGTGATTTAGTAATGAATGATAAATGCTATGAAATGATAATGGAGAGTGTTGCTGGAATGAAAGATGACAGGGAAAACCGGAGTACCCGGAGAAAAACCTGTCCCGCCTCCGCTTTGTCCAGCACAAATCTCACATGGAGTGCCCGGGATTTGAACCACGATATCCAGCGGTGAGAGGCCGACACGCTGCCGTCTGAGCCACGGAGGCTACTGCTAGCCATTATGCTTCCTAAATATCTGAATTGGTGTACTACTTCAACTTCATGGTCTGTATTTTTTTGTTGCATTCTGTATTATGTCTACTAATTTTCAATGCTACTGTTTTTGATGGGTTCAGTTTCATTCCATAATCATCAAACTTCTTTCACCATGCATTCAGATTATTTTGCACTCCCTCCTATGTTTCATCCCATATTGCCACATCATCTGCAAACACCAGAATCTGAAGATCTTTATTACCTTTTCCTTTTAGTTCCTTTAAAATGGTATCCATAACTGCTATGAATAGAAGAGGTGATAAGGCACTTCCCTGTTGCACATGACATACAGTAAATCTGTAAACTACTTGCACCAACAAACAGATTCCGAGGTCAAGTGTTGGCGTTTTGTAGTACACCAAAATACTTGGGAATAACACTTGATAGAACTTCGACTTTCAAGCAGCATCTCTCAAAACGTGGCGGCTAAAGTTAAAACTAGAAATAATATTCTTCAGAAACTTGCTGGTATATCATGGGGAGCTAATACTCGTGTTATAAGATCAACAGCATTAGCCTTATCATATTCTGTTGCTGAATACTGCTGTCTCTCCTGGATCAATAGTGTTCACACACACTAAGAAGATTGATGTACAACTCAATGAGGCAATGTGCATACTCACGGGATGCATTTGGAGCACGAACATGCTATGGCTTCCTGTTCTCAGCAACATAACACCTCCAGTCCTAAGACGATCAGAAGGTCTCCTAAAGGTATGGAAAAACATTCAGCAGAACCCCCAACTACCTATCCATCAAGATATTACCCTGAACATCAACGACTGAAATCAAGGAAACTGCCCTGGCATACAGCAACCGATCTTCAAAGGACCTCTTTTCATGTTAACAGTTTAAAGGAAAGCCCAGTGGGATCAGTCATCAGGAGTCAACAAACATCTAGTTGAGAATCCTTCTAAACGTGTACAAGGATTTGATCTTCCAAGGCGAGGAGAATCATCAATCAGATAAGAACTGGACAAGGCAGATGTGGTTATCTATTGTGCAAATGGGGTTGGACTAGCTCTACAAATTGTGATTGTGGTGCCCCTTCTCATTCAATCCAGCACATTGTTGCTGATTGCCCAATTCGAGCTTTCAAAGGAAAGGTAATGGATATTCACCGCACATTGGATGAAGCAGTTGATTGGGTCAAAAAGCTAGACCTAGAGTTGTGGTATTCTACGGACTTGTGACTACGCACATTTATCCTGAAACTATATATGTGTGTGTGTGTACATACATTCATCATACGATAAATAAATCCTGTTGAGGTACTCCTGTAGCCAGTGAGGTCCCCCATGTTGTTCCTGATAGAAGTGTAGGATTAGTTTTGACTTCAAACTCTTGACCTAGTGCTGATCCTCAGAATATCTAGGACCACTTACAACAGCTTTGGTCTGGCTTGCTGCAGAAGATGATTCAGTAACTGTTCAACTCCCTTCCAAACTGAATTGTTATGTGTATTTAGGCCAAAATTTGTGCTGCATTTCACTGTTGTGGGAACAGAAGTTTGTCTATATTGCCATCTCCATTTTCCATTTGATCTGATATCGTAATCATTGCTGGAGTCACAAAATCTTTCAGCAAGTGCAGTTTCTCTTCATTTCCACCACTCCTAAGAGCTAAACTTTTTCTCTTTTGATGATATTTACTGTACTTGCACAGGGCCATTTCTAAAAATTACACTCTACACTACCAACCACCACAGAAACACGCAATAGTAATTACATCCCTCCATATAGGGTTGGCGTCAGAAAGGGCATCCAACCGTAAAACAGGGCCAAATCCACATGCCGACACAGTTCGCACCTGCGACCCCACAGGTGTGGGAAAAGTGATAGAAAAAGAGGGAGAAGGGCCATTTCTGAAGTTTACGCTTAAGTCCACATATGACCAGAAACAGTTGTGTGGTTTTCTTATTTCTAGCATGGGCGAGCATATGTTCTCAAAATTTGATACCACTCTTTTATTAAGAGAGAGAAATTGCTATTTACATATACTGTTCATGACTCGGTGGTGATTTATGGAATATAATGGAAAAAAGAACATGCTCTTTGTCAGATAAGATTTCGTAGGCTTTCATTATTATGAGCTCCTCTCACACAGTCAATTTGGATATGTGTGGATTTTAGTTGAAAATTACACCAAAGCATTGAACAAATAAGGCTTCTTTGTACCTTTCTTATGAAACATTCTACTGTTGATGGTGATAATTTGGGAACAACGGATTTGACCAAGTTGTCCTTAGTGAGAGCCATAAACATAATTTCACCTTATACTTATTGGGATTTGAGTAGCATCTCAGCCACCGAATGATCACAATAATAGTTACATAACCAACACTTTTAAACAAATCCTTTGACATAATCCTTATGAATAGGCCACTATTGTTGATTAATTTTATGATACTATGGACTGAAAGTTATTTTTGATTTATTTCCAGCAGTGGCAGTTCTAAGTCCCACCACAGTACCTCAAGCGGTAGCAGCGGTTATGGTGGCCATAGCTCTACAACTACTCTGGGAAGAGGGTAAGTTAAAAAATTACTCTACTAGTAGAAATTCGATTTGTATATTAAAAGAGAAACTATAACAAGGTCTTTTATTGGACTAGTTGCAGTTGCTGTGGAATTGATGAACCTTCAAACTGGAAGTTGATCAGCCAGTGATCTGTACAATGGTCTGAATGTCATTCTTCATTTCTGTGATGCTGTTATGGCCAAGATTGTTTTATGTTCAAGGCCTATTTAGATAATAGAATATCCTACACAGCTTTAGACATAAAAATTGACCAACATCTAAATGTTGGTTAGCATTTTTGTGGCATAGGTATTTTAACAGTCAAAGGTATTCAGTATCAAGAACTGTTCATAAGGGCTTTAACATAATATGTCATGAAACAATCAGATTAACGTGTATATTGAATTATGAAAGTTTAGATCCTCGTATGGGTGCAATATTATTTCCTCATTTGCAAAATGATGTTTTAATTTACAAGACTGAATATTAAATTAAACAGGATGGCATATCTAAAAATGATTTAGATGCGTTGACGGCTTGTACCTAGCTTTACATTCATACCCCAGGTAAGGTTTTCCTGACTGCACCTCAATCAGCATTAAGGTAGAGGAGGGTAAGAGTATGTATGCACTTAGTATAGTTTGGTTAATGACTTTTATTTTGCTACTCTAACATTTATACACGTAACTGCACCACATGAAAGTAAAACAATTAATAAGTAGTCATAACTCATTAACATTCACATATATTTGCATTAATTTATTTTTAATAATTTTTGGGAAATGTGCACTTTTTTCTTGCTACTGGTTTAGTGTTGCACTAAGGAAGTGTGTTCTCTTGGCCATCCTGTGTTGGTAAGAGTACGCATATTAGATATTTTATTTATACGGTAATTGTCCCCCTAAATAAAAATCAGACCGTCCATATATGATAATAAAATTAAAACAGTTTTCCATTACACCCAGTGAGAAAACAAATGTCTGAAAACAGGTAAGATGCCCAGAAAAACCTAACAGTAGTCGCAAAGTAAAGTGCTTCAGTACAAGGAACAGAGTTTGTGCCACACCCAGAACACTCATTGCACTGCACCCAGTCATCATCCTGCACTTCACCACAATGCATTCCTCATTTTCGGCCATCTTTGAAGGCTTGTCACTAGCTTTGGATGCATCTGCCTAGTCGTGCTCCTTGCAAGAGTTTTTCCTCTTGCTTCTCAAGTTAAGATTTTTCCCCCCCTCTCATCCTTCAAACAAAGCTCTTCATCCTTATTCACTTGTTTCTCAATGAGTGCATTCTTGTATGGAGAATCTGATAGAATTTCAGAACTTTTTCCATGCCTTTTTAGTGTTAGTATTGTCCTCATACTTCAGTAGTGAGTAAAGAGAACTGATTCTGGCACTTCCATTAGATTTATTGTTTGCTGTTTCTTTGATTATCTTTTTAGATTTTTCCACTCCTAGGGCTTCTTTCATAGCTTCTCTCCCTACTGAGCCTTCATCAAAGTCCTTTTCAGGTATTCTACAATGAGTGACCTCTGTGGGAAGAAAAGCTTCCTCCAAGAACATGTTAGGGTTGAATGGGTGGATATCCATAGGCAGAAAATGAGTGTGCAGTCTTTTCAGTATTTGCTACTCTATTGTATGCCACTTTAAATAGCCCAGATTACTCAACTGAATTTTTCTTTATCCTTCGTTTAATTATTATATTATATTATATTATATTATATTATATTATATTATATTATATTATATTATATTATATTATATTATATTATATTATATTATATTATATTATATTATATTATATTATATTATATTATATTATCTTATATTATATTATTACTACATGCATTTGACTGGCAGCTCTCTCTGGATGAGAACAACTATTTTTCTGTTGTTTCAACACAGAGTTTCTTGAATGGAGAAAAGATTACCCTATCCAGTGGCTGCATCATGTGATTTGCCTGAAGTGGCAGAGACAGAAGAATTATATGATTCTCTCTACAGAAAATTATAGCTGGGAGAAAACATTGGAACACATGACTGTCTAGAATGAGAATAGGGGCATCGGCAGAAGGTTTTACATGTTTAACGAAGTGTTGTAACCACTGCAAGAAAAGCTCTGTATTCATATAACCAGATTATGAAATCATGGGCAATGTGCCTATGGATGTTCTCCTTCAAAAGTTCCAATTTCGTGTATTTTCTAGGGAAGATAAGGCCAGCTTGTATGAAATGCAGAAAACAGCTGAAATGATCTGATCTCTCTCCCCAGACTTAATTTTGCAAACACTTCCCGTACATTTTTTCACGTAAGCCGTACGTAACTTATTTGGAATAGTGGAAGCTCCTGTCTCATCCAAGTTAAATATTCGCTGAGGTTCAAACTGGAATCTGTCAAAGAATCTGCTTGCCTGGACTTTGTTTAACCCCATAGCACTGCCTAAACTACACTGCTCAGGGGAGGGGTTGCAAAGACAGAGGCTCCGTCTCCCACAAAAGCACACTACCTTCATCAGCTGTTTCCTCGTTATTCCATGAAACCTTAAGTCCAAGTCTTGAATATGTTTTGCTAGCTCACTTTCCATGAATTAATTAAATACTTTATAAAATCAGCCTAATGATTCTTGAACTGTAGTCTGCAAGGACAATAAAAATAGCTTACTGAAAAAAAAAAAAAAAAAGTCTCCCATCCTCCTCTTTTTGTCAACTATTTTGGAGCCTAAAAGGCAATACAGCACTCACTGCTTTAAGCTTTTTCCAAAGAGTAGCTTCATCGACTCCTATTTTCTAGGCCTCAGATCAATGGCTCTCTCCATTTCTTTGAAGGCATTTTGCTTTATCAAACATTTCCTGAATAAAATTGCTTGTATCTGTTGTCCATTTGTATTTACCCATGATGACATTCTGAAATATAGTTGTGTTGTATACAAGAACAGGTATACAGTAACACAACTATATTTTATTGCTTCAAATAGTCTTAACAACATATATACATACATTCAAATAAAACTTTCCTCGAAGCAGTATGAAAATTATAAACAGTTAACGTTGCTTGAAGACTGAAGTTCCAAAAAAAAAAGGTACACTTTATATACATATATACATGAATCTATCTTGATGCGAAAGTCCATTGAAGAGCTAGAGTTCTTGATAGTTGAAAACTATCTGTTCTATACCGTCACAAGTGTAATCAGTAGCGAAAGCTTGCACTAATAGAATATTAGTTGTTTCTGTAACTTGTCAGGAACTGACATTGAAATGCATAATTAGTAGAATACTAATTGATGTGTTTGAGCCTAGGTGGGACTGAGGGAATACTGTCATCGGGCTCGACGTGGCTGCGGGAAACGGGAGCGGAGGCAGTAACCCGAGGTGAAACCTCAAACACTCAGAATCAGTCCACCTATTCGAGACACCTTTTTAAGAGGGATAGCCTCCGTGTTCGACATTCGGCGTAATCTGGTGCTGGGCACTGGCAAGTCCTTTATATAGCTGGCTGATGTAACAGGCAAGCGCAGTGCAGACGTCTCTTAGAGTCGAGAACAATCCAGGCTGTTGCGTGCACGGAGCGAGGAGCACGCAGACACACGACAAATATTATTGATGATAATAATAATAATAATAATAATAATAATAATTTTGCAAGAGAAATCTAATCACGTTGACTGCGATAAAGAAACAAATGATGGGCAGATAATTTTTCAAGGTGGCCAGAAGTATGAACCTTCAAATGTGGCACGTATTCTTGGCAGTTCAGTTCAGTGTAGCAAGAAAACTCGCTACATGGCAGAAGCATTAGTATTATATTGGATTTTAACACAGTATAATGGACTACATAAACACAAAGTTGTTATTGTATAAAAATTATACACTCCATTTAAGCTCAGAAACTTAACACATTATAGGAGTGATAACATTTACTTGTCATTCATGGAGCTAGTAAACAGCACTCAGTAAGCAACTTCTTACTGTGGTGCACCACCAAATGCTTATCAATTTTACCAACAGTTGAATTAAACTACCCTGTACTTTTACACATCCTGGTACTCTTATCCTCACCTACCTTATCTATCGGTTGCTATGTGGACTCTGCTCTACCTTCTGCATTGACTTAACTAAGAACACTTAAGGCAAACAGTTATGTAAACTTTGGAGTTCCCATATCCTTATTCACATCCACGCCCATTCATGTTCTCACTTTGAGGACCTCTGAGATTGGTCTTCTTCCAGTACTCTTCAAGTCCTGGATAGCACCTAACTACTGACAACAGCATTTAGTACTATGTACTTCATTGTTTCTGAAGTCACAGATCAAGTATGGAATTAACTGTTGTGCAAAGAGGTCTGCTTTGGAAACTGTCTAAAATATTAATTGTATTCAAGTTTTTGTTTCACATTATCATTATTTTATTGAACACTCTGATGTATTAACCCATAAATTGGAAAAGTTAGTAGTGATAGCTGGGCTGTAGATATTCTACAGCAATAGTTCAAGGCATGGTTGCTTAGATATCAGAAGCCATCTCTTATGGTTCACACTGTGGAATTAATTAATATACACTTGGTTGTATATTGTGATTGTCATCTACACTTTCAGAGATATATAAATCTATAATTACTATTTACTAACCTTGTCAAATTTTCTCTAATGAAAAGAAAATTTAAGAAAATAAGCTTCATTAAACACTACATGGAGAAGTCCATGATTTGTCTATGACAGGCAGTATAAGATGAATTGACATAACTGACTTTAATGCCAAGAAAGGTTTCATTATCAGTCCAATTCAAGCACCATGTCAGCCAGCCTACTGCAGTCCACCTTGGGAAATAGAACATGTACGCGTCCATAATACCGTCCTACAAAAACAAGTACCAGCTGAATGAAATAGGGATTGTCAGCCTAATGGTTAGGGCTCGTGGCACTATAACCTGGCTTGTTCATGGAATTCTTGGAAATGTTAAAATTGCCTGTGAACAGCCTAGGCCTATGAATGTGCTGTAAACATCCTTAGATCCCACTTGTTTGGACGTCCATAATTTAAAAACTATACCATCATTATGTTTCTCTAAGGTAAAAATTTCTGTATCCTAATACGTTATACTTTGTCATTTGTGGCATCCCGTAATTGCGGGAAATCATTGATTGGTTCTGTTCTGGAGTATGTGTGGAACGCAGAGATGGTGAAAGAAGGTGCGGGCTTGAATGGGTCTAACTACAATATCAAGAATTGAATTAAAAATTGAATTGAATTGAATTGAATTGAATTGAATTGAATTGAATTAAAAATTTAAAATTTCAATATCAAAAAACAAACAAATTTCCATTAAGTGAAAATAACAATCAGGTACAATGCCAATCTTGAAACCAGATATGGAAAATACAAGATTCAGAACTTTAACAGTTTTGGGCTTCAAGCCCCTAGTTTTACAATTTCAGAGATACTGGATCCAGTTTACAAAACTTCAATTCAAAATAAGTAACAGTTTAGTCAAGGGCAGAAATCCTGTAATTCAAGAGCACTTACTCCCTAAATACAATATCTAGCCTTCCAAAGGCACTCTTTACTATTACAAAACTTTGAAAAGAGCTAATAGGCTCTCAGTTTCTTACAGCCCTCTCAAGGCAATATTACATCAAAATGTTACACTCTCTGGTCTCACAAGGCACGAATTACAAATAGAAATAGTTTTATACAGGGGTATCTAGTACCCAGCCTACAGGGCCTTTGCGAAAAAGAACAGGTTAAATAAACGGCCCGAACACAACCAGAACGGAGGCATACACTGCGCTCCCAGATAATGAAATATTAAAACCTACAGGACTCTCAGCCGATGAAACTGGGGCTAGTCCCAAACTACTAAGGTGGTGCGCATGGAAATAACTGTAATACATTACAGGAAAGAAAGGTTTGGAAATCATAGTCACCTCAAACCAAGATGAAGGGGAGCTCGAAAGGGTAACTCACTCTCTATCCCCGATTTACAGTTAAAGATTTTATGAAATTTTACATTAGCCAAACTAAAATTTACATTTTAGAAAAGAATATTACATACTTAAGATTCAGACCTTCCCCTCAGATAAAGTTGTGGAGACAGCAAGAGAGATAGGATTTACATGGCCATTACCTCCTGCCTTAACACACACACATAGAAAGACAGCGATCATTTGACAAGGAAACTCGAAAAGCCACAACTTATATACCCTCAGGGAAGGTTCGAGAGAATTCAGGACTAATCCGGCCACACCCTCTCAATATTTATTGGTTAACACAAAGTGAACAAGAAATGCGGGATTGGTTGAAAAATTAATTACAAAAATTCCTGATTGGCTAGATTCAAAACTGGCGGAAAGAAAAAGAAGTGTTGCCAACCCAAAAATAAATGAACATAGAGTCAGTTATGGACAACCTAGAAATATGAAACTTCTTTAAGTTATAAGTTCTTCCACCTTACACCAGAGTGCATGATCATAGTTCTTGGTAGTGACATCACTGTAGAAAAATGTCCAAACTTCTTGATGTATAGCCAAACAAAACAAGGAGAAATTCAATCAGTTTAGGAAACTTAATATTTCAGTAGTGACATCTGATTAAAGTTCCAAATTCATGTAATATCAGTTTCAACTTTTGGTCGATAGAGGAGTTCATTAAGGCGCTTTTTTTGAATGAGCGGAGTTGAGGTGTACCTCCCGGTACAGGTTCAATAAATATACATATATACTTGAGAAATCTCAGTTCATTAGAGTACATTCTTCTGCTCATGCAGTCTTAATTTGATTTGACCAATCTTTATTGCAAAAGATGAGGAAAAACCCCAGGAAAATGAGATGAGGAGGACACATGAGGATAAAGAATGAATCTGTGGATGTAGATTTTCAAATTTATACCTTGGCAGTACATTGTCGGAGGAGAGAGATTACACAAAGAGAGAAATATAAGAATAAAACTAGCATTAAGGTTAAACTAGAGTGAACTGGCAAAATGTAGAGAGATCCTGTATAGGATATATTTTATTGATACCATTTTATGTTTTAAGTTATTTTAACATCTCAGTAACAACTGGAATAAGCTCATTAAAATTTCTGAAGTGAATAATTAACTGTGGTTTTTTTCCTCAGTGAATTTGCAGTATTTAGATGTACAATACATTCTGATAGCCTTCACAATACTAAAATGTAGTTCAACTTTATTATGATTTTAAATTACTGAAGTTCAACTATTTAGATTTGCAAAGCTAAAGTATAATAATATGATTTATTGGTAAGTAATTCTCATGTTCCCATTCTGTTTGACTTCAGGAATGATGTATTTCCATTTCCACAAGTTACTAAACGCAACAAAGATAAAGAGCACAAAAAGAAGAAATTGAAATCAGCAACCATTACTCCAGCTGCTGACCATCATGTGGATCCAAAAAGTACATCCACCCTACCATCGGGAATGGATGTTCCTCCACAAACTGAGTGCAACGAAACCCCCACTAATATATCCTCAGAGATATTGGGCATTGCCATTGGAAATCCTATTATACCAAGTGTGGAAAATGGAGACCTGCAAAAGGCTGCATTCTCACAAACACTTCACTGCATAAGCAAATTGAAGAGTAAAGACTGCCCAGATGGTGAGTAACTGTCATTAGTGAAATTCATTTTAGATGGTATTTATAATCTGATTACCATAACACTTTAACTTGCATAAAGATGACTTTTATTTTTTGGGTTTGCTGTATTTGGATCATATAAATAATTATAACTCCAAAAGAAACTTCAGTATACAGGGTGTTCCAGGAGGAATGGTCAAAATTTGGGGATATGACAAGAACGATCACTTGAAGCAAAATGCGTTGTGTGGACATATGCCCTATTCCGAATGGTTTCCGAAACAGAACACATTTAATGTACATGCATTTTTGGGCTAGTGGCGTGCACGTATGTGTCTTACCCATCCAACTTCTTCGATGTTTTATTCTAGCCCAGACTACCTCATTGGTTTCAACCTCTTTGCTCGGGATGTCTTTCTGCCATTAAACTAGCCCGCTGAACGTGCAGTTGTCCATGGTCAGTGAAGCAGTGCGACAGATAAAGAGTGTATCAGAGAGCAGCATCGGTTAACTGTGTACACGCACTGGCTAAAATGCCACACATCCACAATAATGAAGAATATGCAGATATGGTGTATGTTTGTAGCTTCTGCGATGGTAGTGCTCCTGCTGCTGTTGAGGAATACCGACTGTGCTTTCCGTCATGTTGAATTCCTGATCTAGAGTGTTTACCAGAGTTTTCAGCACATTGTGTGAAACAGGTATTCTTCCAAGTTCCCATTTTTCTTCTGAATATGCAGTTCAACAACCTGTGCATTAACAGCAACACTTTGTTGAAATGGTGCAGCGTAGTTCTACCATCAGCACACGACGACTTTCTGCACGTATCAATGTCCCACGAACACGTGTGAAAAAGTTGTACCTACTGTATTTCAAAATGCCCATCTCAGAAACCATTCGGAATAATTAGCTTATACCCAAAGCAATTTTGGATTCATTCCTGACAGTATTTTAAAATTAGAAACTTGTGACATGCCTTTGAAGAAATCATTGGACATTGTGGAAGATGTGGAAGATGTTGAAGGGACTGTTGGAATAGAAGTAACGGAGAAATTTGTTACGGAAAGAAATTCTGGCTTCTTGACATTCACTGCAGTGTGCAAGATACTCAGTGGTGAGGAAGTGAATCCTTCAGATGATATTTCTCCTGAAAAATTGAATCTATTTAAATTTGCATCAGCAACTTCCTGCAACTTCGAGAGATCATTTTCTCTGACCAGTCCCGTTCTATGACAATGGAAAATTTGAAGATGTATCTGATGGTTCATTGCAATTTGGAGTGAAGTAAGTAGATTGAGTTCTGCAGAGTAATGTGGTATTTAGTGGACAGATAGTTTAAAGAGTGACTATGAAATTTATAATAAATGTGGAACCTCAATTAAATTTTCACATTTTTTCACACATAACAATGGAATTTAAGTTTGCTATAATATGAACATGCTTAATTAATTTACCACACTTTATTTTGCAAAAATATAATGAGGAATGTTCAAGTAATAATATCGTGTTTATATACAGTATAAAAATTCAATTCATATTAAATATTTTACATTTTAAAAAAATGTGATATTGCATATTTCAACAACATTCTTCCATAAATAAGTATGTATTTTTCATCTTGATATCACCTAAAAGTCCTAGCCCTACTCAAGATTGTCAAGCTTTTTCACCTTTTTTGATTTTGGAATTCTGAAAATCTACCTTGTGACCAGCTTCAAAAGTATTGTTTTGTTTTGCAGTTATTCCTGAGGAGATTGAACCTGTTACAGCAACAGCTGAATCTCAAGAACAAACAAAGAAGAATGTGTCGAATAACTTCAGTGATAGTGAACATTGTTTGTCGAATGAGGTAAGACATCAAATAATTGCTTAATTCACCAAAATACAGAAATATATTTCTAAGGACTGGGAATAGAGAAAAATAAACTATATGTGTAAAAATTATAGTTTGATTAAGTGATATCTATTACTGTAATTATGCTAAAGGAAGAGAGATAACATACATAGGTGGGAAGAAATGTTTCAAATTCAGGAAGCAGAGTTCAGTTGCATTCTAACTACAAGTCATTCTCACCTATTAGTGATCTTACCATAAGAATTACCATCTTTGAGCTACAGCCATGTACTGGTAGTTAAAACACAGGCCCAAGCAGAGGATTAATTTGCTCTTTATTTTGTCAGTCTGTGTTCATATGAATAATTTCACTCCTGCATTTTTGAATTTTTAAAATAATGTTGCTATAATTGTCTGTACTGGTCTATCTCTGGAGCTAATTAAACACAAATAACAGGCACCACATTACTTACATTACAAGGGCTAGTCAGGGAATAACTTTCCCTAGACTGCCATCTGCAGGAAACTACAATAAAACCTCTTTAATCCAAAGTCGTTGGGACACAAAAAGCGGACTTCGAATTAAGCGTAATTCAGAAATGCTGCGCCATAAAATATTGTAAGACCTGTTACTGCATGCAATTAACCTTAATTCACAGTTTAAACCGTTCAAATGCCATGTAAAATATCTATTTCCAAAATGTATCTAACAAGGAGCATTTACAGTATTCAAATAATGCACTTTGATAACTCACCGACGAACATGACCTCACACAATGAAAGAAAAAGAAATCATGATTCAAAGATGAAGAGAAATCTATACTGGCTCCCCTGTGCAAATGCTTTATTCATTAGATTACTGTAACACTGTAGGCATTTTTTAGATGCCTTGTACTTGCACGGAAAGTGCCTGTCGCCCTTAAAGCATCGTGACTTATCAAACTTACCTATGACGAGGGGGGGAAGTCTCTCGCTTCTGTGTGCATTGCAACACAGTACAATGGCCCCCACCCTTGTACGATTTCCCGGCTGGCACTTTTCTCCTTTAAAACCATAAGTCCATTTGGGCTCAGCATAAAAAAAAACCAATGCAGTTTCATCGGCATTGACAATATTGTTCGGTGCATACGAAGTTATTATTATGAGCCACGCTTTTTTGCTAACCTTTGGCATAGTCAGTGTTCACAGATTCTGCTTCTCTGCACACTGCCTGCTACGTGATATTGTGGCGTTCCTTAAAACGCTGAATACAAAAGATTTACGATTTCACTCGAACTTAGCAAATTGATGCAGTAGTTGGAAGTTTACTAGACTGTAGACACACCGAAGTGAGTCAAAGTATGGAAATCTACCCCCACACGCTCCAGAATACGCGTTCAATCATGACGTGGATAAATTTTGAATTTGAATTACTCTTTAAAATACTATTTTTTAAAATGTAAGGCAGTTTTGAATTAAAAGTCTGAATTTCGATAATGGAACCAACATTGTTCTTCGAACTACGAATTATCCATATTTCGAATTAAACCATTTAAATAACATGCAAAAGTGTACCTTATGTTTCGAGGAACGAGAGCTGCTTTGAATTAGGCGGGTTTTTGAATTAACCAATTTCGAATTATTGAGGTTCTACTGTATTGATATGAGCAGAAAGAGGCACTGTCATCTGTTTTTCTCGATAGTTCCCGCTAAGATTTGTGCATTTGTTCCACCACTACATAAGCTTGAAGGACACTTGTTGCTACAAATTCATGTCCTGAGTACAGACAAATGTCCACATGGCTGCTTCAGTATCACCCTTGGTGGTGAAACAGCACCCTTTTAATGTCCTCTTCAACATAGCGAAAAAGTGAAAGTTCCTGGGTGCCAGATTTAGACTGTAGGGAGCATGGTCCAAGTGTTATTTTTTTTTGCTAGTTGCTTTACGTCGCACCGACACAGATAGGTCTTATGGCGACGATGGGACAGGAAAGGCTTAGGAATGGGAAGGAAGCAGCGTGGCCTTAATTAAGGAACAGCCCCAGCATTTGCCTGGTGTGAAAATGGGAAACCACGGAAAACCATCTTCAGGGCTGCCGACAGTGGGGTTCGAACCCGCTATCTCCTGGATGCGAGCTCACAGCTGCGCGCTCCTAACCGCATGGCCAACTCGCCCGGTGGTCCAAGTGTTCCTATTGGAAATTACCAATATGATTGAACATTGCTCCTGCAGTCTCATACTGTTGTGCAGAAGGATAACTTCTGCTGTGAGAAGGCCACATCTCCTCTGCAGAATGTCATTCTTTTTTAGTTGTGTCTGGGCAATATATGTCCATTCTCAATGCTTGCTGGGCTTTGCACAATCACACAGGCCTCACTGCTAAAGTATATGGTCATTTCAATCAAAGAGCAGTTGATATTGGAAAACAGAGGGGCAGCAATTGATGCAGTAGTTGGAAGTTTACTAGAATTTTCTCTAAGGAAATGATTGGCTTTTGCAAATTCTGGTGATTAATGAATGATTTATTTAATAATACAACTGTTAAGCACTGTTAAATGTTATTCATCATAGGCCATGATCATTTTCTATCACAAAGTTATATTGTGCTACTGAATATGAAGGTTGTTTTCTATATCATAGTAATTACACATAAAAAATCCAGTTTTTAACCACTAATTGCAGTGTAGGCTACAGCCCTTTATTGCAACTACCACCCTGATGGACAATTGCATAGTGGAATATTCTCGTGACATGGGTCTTGAAGACCCATTGAAGCTAACATGCCTACTTCACAGAGTCTGTTCTTTCTTAATGAGCTCTATGAAATGCATAAACATTGTATATGATGATTTAACCAAGTCTTATATTGTCTGTAGTTTCTACTGAATTCTGTAGACAAAAATAGAACTTTCTTTCAATGGCATGTCCTCCTTTACAAGTCTTTAAAAGCTATCACTTACTTATAATATCTGAATCTTGGCCTGTCTCATGATCTTACCCCCATTCATCTCTGCCCAGCATTGATGAAACTGAACTTCTTGCAGACCTTTAGGTAACAATAAAGACAGTGAATATGCATTAGGAAATACACACTCTTAAAGAAGGGCTGCTTCACCTTGAAACTGACTCCTCAATTTAAAAAATGCAACTCACTTCTGCCAAAAAAAAAAAAAAAATCAAAAATTTATTGGATAAGTAATATTAGCAAATTAATTTTTCTGGTGAGCAAATTCATTTTTCTGTGATTAATAAATCTACTTCATATTGTCCAAATACATTTCTGTATTGTAATAGGAGAACTCACCATGTAAAGCAAGAATTGTGATTTAAGTCATGGTATATCATGTTTTGGGTTAGATATTTCAAATTGATTTCAATTTTCCATAAAAGAAAGAAGCGTATTGAACATACAGTTCAGATAAAATGAAACCTTTTCTAACAAAGATAGTTGGAGAGTGTAAGAAACAAAACCTACATGAAATACTATCATTTAGAGATTTTGTAACAATTATTTTCTATCTGTCTTACATTGTGTGTACCCATTATCTTATGTATACATGCAAACACTAGTGAAAAACAAGTGTGCTATCATCATCATCATCATCATCATCATCATCATCATCATCATCATCATCAATGTCCTACTCCAGTCGCCCGGGTATGGTTAACAAGCCTCCTCCACTCCTTTCTGTCCTTTCACGTTTCCTGCTCCATTACTTCCACCACGTCCAATCCAGCTTTTCTAATGTCCTTCCAAATCTGATCCATTCACCTTCTTCTCAGTCTTCCAACTGGTCTTTTTCCCTTAACTCCTCTTTCCAATTCCCTTCTTGCTACCCGTTCCTATCTCATTCTTTTTACATGTCCGAACCATCTCAGTCTTGCTTTCTGTATGTTCTTTACTAACGGTTCTATATTTAGCTCTTCTCTGATTTTAATATTTTAAATTCTATCTCTTCTTGTCTTTTTAACTGATGTTCTTAAAAATTTCATTTCTACTGCTTGGATCTTACTGTCTTGTCTCTTGTGTGCTATATTACAATAAATATGAATGCTTTTTGTATGTTACAAAATAATATATATTATTAAATTGATCTGAGTTGCAACTTAGAGTATCAGATAATATAATAATGTATTTATTTTAAATTTAAATTTGTAAGTTCAAGAGTTCACATTGTTGAGGTTTGATGGTAATAATTATTTTATTTACCAAACTATTGCAGTTCTTATTATTAACCATAGTTAAATAAGCTAAAAAATTACATTGCCTAGAATACATTACATAAAATAATTCAAAGTTTCATGATTCACTGAGAAATTTTTGTCTCAATACAGGTAAGATATTTTTATGATTGTTGTGAATGTTACTTACTCAAGGGGGTATATTTTATTAAGGAATTAATACTTTTTTATTTCTAGAATATTTTGTAGCATGATTTTGATCATCCGATGCCAGTTTCTCTTGATTTACAGAAGTCTATATTTTTAATGGCTAGAAGGGAACAGCATTCACAGATCATGTTATAGTTGCATTGAGTGTTATTTTGACAGTATTCTGATTATTTAGATATTTAAAACATTCTGCTACCATTAAGTACCTTGCAGTGAGATTCAGAATTTAAGTACTGAAGAGAAGTACACTATCTTCTGTACTTAATGGGATGTGTGAGAATATTCTCTATTAATATTCATACTAGAGATAGTGTACTTCAGTGATTTGCATGGAGGAAGTTGATCTTTGAACAGCACATTCTGATTTTTAGTTCCATTAATTCTTATGTTGTTGCTGCTTTGGTGTATGGACCTTCATGAGTGATACCCTTTAAATTCCATTTCTTGTTCTTTTCACAACAGATCATCTAAAAGTTGCATTGAAAAATTCTGGGTATTCCATTGTATCAGCTACAACAGTGGCTCTTCTTCATGTTGCTATTTCTGAATTATCAGGAGCATTCTTCTTTGCATCTCTTTCTTTTTTTGTTTTCTTTTTTCTTTTGTTGTCTTCTTATGGTCATTAATTTGAAATTTACATGCTGTTAGTTACAAAGAAAGAGGGAATTTTGAAGGATATTTGGTTAGAAATATGAGAGACATTATCTATTATAGGCAATGTTATACATTATTTGATCAAAAGTATCTACTGTTCTGCCTAATGTCACTATTACTTGCACAACTTTTAGTAATACCTGGTGTTAGGGGAGTGAGGAGTAAGGAGGGAGCTCTCCCAGTTCCGGTAATACTGCCAGCTGAATGGAAATGAAATCTGAATTGAATTGATAATGATCGATCGATATTAATTTTCTAAACCTTTATTATCTTAAGCCAACAACTGTGTCACGCACACATTATATAACATTTCTCGATGTGAATCTTGTTCCTAGTATGAATTCTATATTTTGGCTTTGCTGTGTAAACAACAACACTAGAACGTAAAGTGTATCCCAGATGTCTCACAGCGATGCATAAGCGATTCATAGTTTGTGTTTCAAAGGTTGCCAATACGAATCTCGAAGACAACAGAGGTCTACCAATTTAGCACTAGGGAGCCTCACTAAAAGTTGCGTGAGTAATACAGTAACACTTACGAGTGTAAAAGAAGGCAAAGACCCACTTCTTATTAATTTCCATTGAGAACTTTGTCACAGGGACTGTCTAATTCCAATTTCAGATAAGTATACTGGTACAGATATTTTTGATCAGATATTGCTTAGTGGGATAGAATACAACAAGTACTTTTGAAAGAATGATACTACTTCTGGCAACTCTTTTGACAGAATTAGAAATAAGCAATACATTTTCTTATAATGAAAGCCTCAACCGTATATAGATTGAAATATCCAATTTATTAACCATGTTCATGAACACTAATTTTGAATATCAATGAAGAGTCAGTTGATCAATTCTAGTGTATGTGGTAGGCCTACTTTTATTTGACCAGCACTTGATGGTATGTGGCAAGGCCATAGATACCTTTTCAGTTTACAAAGTTTGTTTCACCTACAACACAATAGATATTTTGAAGGGATATCTGATAATCTAGCTAGAGTATGTTGTAATTGCATGTGATGGCTCATAATTATGGTACCAGTTGCTAAATATTGCTAGGTAATGCCAGAATTTTTTGACATGTAAGATTTTGAAAAACTAGGCAGGTTGTCTTTATTTTACCATTTTTCTCTTTCTGTAGGCCCTTCTATCATATTGACTTCAGGCAATGGAATAATAATTTAATAACTGCAATAGTTTGATATGTAAATTTTTAATACCTTAAACAAGATGTGGATTCACAACTTAACTAGGGTTTAACCTTGGGGCACTCTGTGCCTGATTTGACACATTTCTCCCTGGCCTTGGCTGTGGTGTATTGCAGAATGAGTTTTGTACTGTCATTTCGATGCATGATGGCAAAGTTATGTACACGACGGCAAGCATCACAGATGTTTTGGGATTCCCTAAAGACATGTGGCTGGGCAGATCTTTCATCGACTTCGTACATCCAAAAGATAGAATAGCATTTGCTAATCATATTACATCTGGAGTGGCATTTCCATTCGACACCCATCTCAACAAGGGTAAGTAATTTATCTCTACTTATTTCAAAGTTATTTTTCATGGTTTTTGGAAGATCACTTGTATTAGAAGTTAATATTGATCTCATGTTAACTGCACTCAAGGGAACTGTTGTACTTAATTTGAGATTTATAAGTCTTTAAGAAAGAAAAGCATTTGGGAGTCATCAAGAGCATTCTTTTTTAAGATGTTATCCAAGAGATTATTTAGGGTTTTCTTAGTTGATGCATGCATATTATCATAGATCGTGAGTCAAACAAAGCCAAATAAACATTGTTTTGGTATGAATTGAAACCAGACTTCTCCATTTATAATATTTATTATACATCTGAAATTACTAATGTAAGGGCTGTGCCTTAATTTAACTGTCATTTGGTATTGAAATGTGAAACATCATAATCATCATTGTGTACGTTGCATTCAGTTATATAACACTCATCTTCATCGTCATCATCATTTCCCCTTATCCAGCTCCTGCCGGGTTGGGGTATTTATGGCACTTCTCCATCTTCCACTTTCCTTCCACGATCTTGGCCCATTCTAAATTTCGTCTTCTTATGTCGCTCTTCACTGATTCAATCCTCCTTGTTCTAGGTCTTCCTCTTGCTCTCTTGCCCTCGCACTTTGCCTCCAGCATCCATCTCGGAATTCTATTCTCCTCCATCCTCTTTACATGTCCAAACCACTTTAGTTCACTCTTTTCAACTCTCTCATTTAGCTTTCCTATCCCAACTTCCTACCTAACATTTTCATAACACTAACATTTCATATCCTAAAGGGAAGCCTTTGTCAATGCAACCACTCTTCCCTGACATTTGTTGTCCTTTTCTGTTTCACGTAATTGTCACAACCTAATCTCTTCTTCCTAGGTCGTCCTCTCCCTTTCTTCCCCAGCACTTTCCCCTTCAAGAATGTTAATATATGTCCAATGAATTTGATTTCTTTCTTTTCAACAGTTTAAAAAAAAAAACATGAGAAAGAGGAAATTATATCAATGGTGCACAAGCAATACCTCATATCCCACAATGATCTTCCTATCCATGTTTTCCTTAAGACTGGTCACGCCTCCTAGCCACACATGGATATGCAGTCCAATGTTCATTGCATTCATTTTCCTATGCCAATATATAAAGGAAAATGAACCTTATTGTACCGTGCTGTAGGAATGTATATTTTCATGATTTACACTCTCGTGCAGCATACTGGTAATGCATTTAAGCTCCATAACATGTTTCTTACACTATGATAGAAACAGCTTCCAGCTTGAATCCTCTTACTAATATCAGCATCCAGTCGAGCATTCTCCATTAATTCACTCCCCAGGTATTTGAACGTCTCCAATTATTAGTCCCTGCCCAATTCTTTTTTGCACCAGACTTTTTTTTTTTTTTGCTAGTTGTTTTACGTCGCACCGACACAGATAGGTCTTACGGCGACGATGGGACAGGAAAGGGCTAGGAGTGGGAAGGAAGCGGCCGTGGCCTTAATTAAGGTAAAGCCCCAGCATTTGCCTGGTGTGAAAATGGGAAACCACGGAAAACCATTTTCAGGGCTGCCGACAGTGGGGTTCGAACCTACTATCTCCCGAATACTGGATACTGGCCGCCCTTAAGCGACTGCTGCTATCGAGCTCGGTTTGCACCAGACTCTCCCAAACTTTAGTCCTGGGGACAATGTCATATGCCTTTTCAGTGTCAATGAATGTCATCACCATATCATTCCCATACTCCCATTGCTTTTCCATTAGTTGTCTCATAATGAAAATGGGCTCTATTGTTGACCTTCCACTTCTGAAACCAAATTAATTTTCCTGTATCTGATTTTCAACCCTGAACCTTATCCTACTTTCCAGTATCCTCTCCATTATCTTAGCAACATGGGAAATCAGAGTAATTCCCCTGTAGTTCTTCAATACTTTCTATCGCCTTTCTTGAAAATTGGGATGATTATTCCTTTTTGCCAATCCTCAGGGACCTCCTTATTCTCCCAGACAATCCTGAGAACTCGATATGTCCACTGCAGGCCTGCAGCTCCAGCTGCCTTTATCATCTCCACTGAAATTTCCTCTATTCCAGCAGTTTTTCCATTCATTATCATTCTTACTGCCATTTCAATTTAATTCATTGTGATTTCTTTATCCATTTCTTCATCAACTAAATGCCTACCCTGGTGGTCCATTGAATGACTATCATTAGTTCTCATGTTCAGCAACTTCTGAAAATACTCTTTCCCTATTGACAAGGTGGACCCAACATAAACTATTTTAAATAGTTTCTTTAATAAATTTAGACAAATCAGTACAGAATCAAATAAAATACTTATTATGGTTAAGTTTATCAACATCTTTGAGTATTTTTTTTCCTACTAAACACTGACTGCTATTGTTAGGAAAAAACCAACAGTGGACCTGAGCGTGATATCGGATGCCCATGAGGGAAGTTGCTGAATTCATTATTCTCTTCTCTCTGGCTGAGAGGTGGTGTTCTAGAGGTTAAAATGTTATTTCTCAGCTCCTACCGAGATAAAACAGTCTCTACTTTAATATGTCATGAAAATGGATCAGCAGATTTTGCATCTATGCAATTTAAAACAGAATGACAGCCATACAGATAAACTTTCAGATATGTTGGGTATTGTTTCTACATAATATATTGTATCAGCCCTCTCAAAATCTTGACAAAAGACTAAATATACGGATGGACACTACATTATGAAATGTCCGACTCATTGGCTGAATGGTCAGCATTGAGGCCTTTGGTTTAGAGGGTTCCAGGTTCGATTCCCGGCCGGGTCGGGGATTTTAATTGCGTCTGATTAATTCTCCTGGCATGGAGACTGGGTATTTGTGTTTGTCCCAACACTTTCCTCTTCATATTCAGACAACGCACTACACTACCAACCACCTCAGAAAAATGCAGTAGTAATTACGTCCCTCCATAAAGGGTTGCCATCAGGAAGGGCATCCAGTCGTAAAACAGGGCCAGATCCACATGTGCGACACTGTTCGCACCCGCAATCCCACAGATGTGGGAAAAGCCGTGAAGAAGAAGAAGAAGAAGAAGAAGAAGACACTAAATGATAAAATCATATAGATTACACTTGATTTGATATACTCGAATTGGTTACATCTAGCAAGGCTTGTGTTAAAACATTCCTAATATTATTATTACTATATACAGTGGTTGAAATGTATCAAAGAACTTCCTGTATAAATTCACATATCTGTTCCAAAGTTCATACACAAGAAGAAGGTTATAATTTGTGTCCTTGATCAAAGTATGGAGCCCGTAGGATATTCAAGAACTAAATGAAGCCACAGCACATGTTGCAAATAGAGAATTGTGGTGATGTTTAGTAAATTCACAGAGGCTTGCAGACTGGACGCTGAAAGGCTTAACGGTCTATAAAGATGTATGGATGCATTGAACCCATTGCTGACTAAAGGGCTCAGTATGTATGTAGGATATTCAGAACATGTAATGCAGGGTGGTAGAAACTCATACAGCAGACATCTTAGCAACAACTGTAACCTCCCTGAGCAGCAACGTAAGCAGCTAATCTGGCAGCGTTGCTTGATGGCTCTATCTCTTTATATCTCTCTCACACATTTTATATGGACAGCTATAAGAATTGAGGACTAGGAAAAAGAAGCAACAATCCAGAAAGAAGTGAGGAAAGGCTGCAGTTTGTCCTCTCTCCTTTTCAGTGTTTATATAAAACAAGCGGTAAGGGAAATCAAGGAGGAATTTGGAAAGGGAGTCACAATCCAAGGAGTGGACTCGGAGATTTGCTGATTATACAGTTATTTTATCTGAGTCTGCAGAAGATTTGGAGAAATTGCTGAATGGTATGGACACAGTAAAGCAATGGAATGCAGTAGAATAACTAATAATGGCAGAAGTAAGGAAGGCAAAAAATTCAGATTGGTACAAGCAGGGAAAACCTTTCTTAAAAAAATAAATTTGCTCACTTCGAACATTGGTTAGGAATTAGAAAGAGATTTTTTGTAGAGTTTTGTCTGGAGCATGGCATTGTATGGTAGTGAAACATGAACCGTAATTAGGTTAGAAAGAGGAGAGAAGCTTTTGAAATGTGATGTGCTGTGCTTTGCTGTGCTGATGTGCTGAAGGTTAGATAGGTGAATTGAATCACCAATGAAGAGATAATGAATCGAATTGGTGGGAGGAGAACAATCTGGCAAAATTTGACCAGAAGAAGAGAGAGAATGGACACAACTTAAGACACCCAGAACTTGTTCAGTTGGTTTTGAGGGAAGTGTAGGTGGTAAGAACAGTAGGGGTAGACCAAGATATACTGTAAATATGACAAACAGATTAGAGTAGAATGTAAGGTGTAGTTACTTAGAGTTTAGCCCCATTGTTGGCAGTCCTGAAGATGGTTTTCCGTGGTTTCCCATTTTCACACCAGGCAAATGCTGTACCTTAATTAAGATCAAAGTTGCTTCCATCCTGCTCCTAACCCTTCCCTATCCCATCATCACCATAAGACCTCTCAGTGTTGGTGTGACGTAAAGCATTGTTAGCAAAAAACAAAACAAACAAAAAACAAAACAAAAAAACAACAAGGAAACAAAACAATTAGAGTGGAATCTTGATATCTCGAATCACCTCAGGAGCTAAATTTTATTTCGAGTTATTGAAATTTTGAGATATAGAGAATACCATTTTTTAGCATGTACAGCACATAATTGAATCATACACTATGTGATCAAAAGTATCCGGGCACCTGGCTGAACATGACGTACAAGTTCGTGGTGTCCTCCATCGGTAATGCTGGAATTCAATATGGTGTTGGCCCACCCTTAGCCTTGATGACAGCTTCCACTCTCGCAGGCATACGTTCAGTCAGGTGCTGGAAGGTTTTTGGGGATGGCAACCCATTCTTCACAGAGCACTGCACTGAGGAGAGGTAGCGATGTCAGTCGGTGAGGCCTGGCATGAAGTCGGCATTCCAAAACATCTCAAATGTGTTGTGTAGGATTCAGGTTGGGACTCTGTGCAGGCCAGTCCATTACAGGGGTATTATTGTCACGTAACCACTCCGCCACAGACTGAGCGTTATGAACAGGTGCTCGATCGTGTTGAAAGATGCAATCGCCATCCCCGAAGTGCTCTTCAACAGTGGGAAGCAAGAAGGTGCTTAAAACATCAATGTAGGCCTGTGCTGTGATAGTGCCATGCAAAACAAGGGGTGCAAGCCCTCTCCATGAAAAGCATGATGACACCATAACACCACCAGCTCCAAATTTTACTGTTGGCACCTACACACACTGGCAGATGACGTTCACCAGGCATTCGCCGTACCCACACCCTGCCATCGGATCGCCACGTTGTGTACCGTGACTCGTCACTCCACACAACACTGTTCAATCGTCCAGTATTTACGTTCCTTACACCAAGCGAGGCGTCGTTTGGCATTGACCTGCGTGATGTGTGGCTTATGGGCAGCCGCTCGACCATGGAATCCAAGTTTTCTCACCTCCCGCCAAACTGTCATAGTACTTGGAGTGGATCCGATGCAGTTTGGAATTCCTGTGTGATGGTCTGGATAGATGCCTGCCTATTATACTTGACGACCGTCTTCAACTGTAGGCGGTCTCTGTCAGTCAACAGATGAGGTCGGCCTGTACGCTTTCATGCTATACGTGTCCCTTCATGTTTCCACTTCACTATCACATCAGAAACAGTGGACCTAGGGATGTTTAGGAGTGTGGAAATCTCGCGTACAGACTTCTGACACAAGTGACACCCAATCACTTGACCACATTCGAAGTCCGTGAGTTCCGCAGAGCACCCCATTCTGCTCTCTCACTATGTCGAATGATTACTGAGATCGCTGCTATGGAGTACTTGGCAGTAGGTTGCAGCACAATGCACCTAAAATGAAAAACTTACGTTTTTGGAGGTGTCCGAATACTTTTGATCACATAGTGTATGTTTATACTGAATACACTATTTTTAACAGTATTTAAAAATATGCAAATAACTCTATTTTATGGCATTACTTTAATTATTATTCTAGTAACTTTTTGGAAGACAGGATACAGTACATACAGTAGTGAAACAAGAAACATATCTCCGTTAACACCTTTGGGAAAAAAATCTGTTAGTCTCTTCTGTTTGTTACTGTTAACCTTTCCTCCCTTCAAGTTGAAACTTCTTGACAGTACCATACAGCCGAGGTTTGTAAATGGAGCTTGTCATCCGCAACTTGGGAGGTTGCTTTTGTTCGTGACCAGTAATTCACATCCGAGAACCAACGAGGCTTCGCCAATTTTTCGATCCCTAGAAGTTTTAGTTTTTTGGTTCCCGTCATATTAGCTCCCAGCATCACTGGAACCCTTTCTTTACTTGTTAAATGTTCTTCACAAGCCACAAATGCCTTATTGCACAGTTAATGTTGCCACAAAATTTGAGTTACAGAGTATTTTTTGATTCAAGGGAGGAAATGTTTGCATCAAGAAATCGAGAAATTTGTATAACCGAATTTCGAGTAACTGAGAAATAAATACACGTGAAGAATAGGACAAATGGCTGGGAAATTTAAGTTACTTCGAGATACTGAAAATTCGAATAATGGAAGTTCGAGGTATCGAAGTTCGACTATATGTAGAAATGAAAAGGTTACCACAGGATACGGTGGCATGAAGATCTGCATGAAACCAGTCTCTGTACTGATGACCCTAACAGTAAGCCGTATACCAACCAGGCTAAATGTACATAATTTTATGTAATCCATTTCAGTTAAAGAATAATTGGTGAGAATTACCAGAAGACTAAAGCATGAGGAACCCTCGTTGGGACAGCTATCAGTTTGATTTTCTGTGTCTCCCTCTCTCTTTTTACATGCAGTCCTTGGAAGTCTGTATTTGCAGATATTGTGATTTTTACAGAATATCTTGCTATGTAGTAGAGCTTTGTAACTACCAGAACATATCATTCCTGACACAAGCAAAGAATAATTTTTACTCATAGCATTATTCTGTTCCCTAATAATCTTATGTGTAACTAGCAGAATAGATTCTTTCATTTTGTTTGCTTTTACAATTTGCTTTACGTAGCACCAACACAGATAGGTCTTATGGCACTGATGGGGCAAGAAAGGGCTAGGAGTGGGAAGGAAGCAGCCGTGGCCTTAATTAAGGTACAGCCTCAGCATTTGCACAGTGTAAAAAAGGGAAACCAAGGAAAACCATCTTAAGGGCTGCCGACAGTGGGTGCATGTTCACAGCAACATGATCCTAACCATACAGCCAGCTCGCTCGGTTGGAATACCAGGTGTATGCATAAGTTTTTGCCAGTTTTTGTGGTAAAGAAAGCATGTAATTTTCAAGGGAAATTCATTTCTTGTTTTTTCAAAATATTAGCCATCAGCTTCTACAAACTTTCAGGTAACTTATGAAGTTATGAATACAATGCCAGAAAACCTGCTTGTCTTTTGTGGCAAACCATTTGTTGAGCCATTTTCCAACTTCCTCAGAATTGCTGAAGTGCCGCTCTGCAAGCGCGTGCTCCACTGATGCGAAGAGGTGATAAATCAGCTGGCGCCAGGTCGGGCCAGTACGGCGGGTGTGGAAGTATGTCGCATCCAAGCGATTTCAAGGTGTCTTTCACTGGTTTTGCTGTGTGGGACAGCAGCGCATTGTTGTGTAACAAAATCACTTTGCTATGTCTGCTGACCTATTCCGGTTGTCTTTCAATCAATGCGTGATTTAAATTAATCATTTGTTGGCGATAGCGTTGTGCATTAATGGTCTTGCTGGGCTTCAAGAGTTCATAATACACAATACCATTCTGGTCCCATCAGGCACAAAGTATATTCTTCACATTGAAATCATCACATTTGAATTATCGAAACCATGTCTCACATGTTCTAGTTGATGGAGTGTGTTTACCATATGTTTCTACCAGCAAACGATGACTTTTCACAGTCTTTTTCTGTTGATTAAATAAGAAAAGTAATGCATGCCACAAATGTTCTTTTTTAGGCACATGCGTCAACGTGATCACTGAACAGTACAACATAGATCCTAGTGTTTGGCGGACTCAGCTTGTGTTAGTTGGTAGGTTAATGTGAGATGAACGAACTGACATATGTGTCAAATTCATATGCTGTGTACTGTTCACTGGTGCCATCTTTTAGTGAAACCGGAAAAGACTTATGCATACACCTGGTAGATTTGTCTCGTTATGTATAACATATCATTCCTGACACAAGCTAAGAATTTTTTAAACTGTTAGTTGTCTACTATTCTAGTTCCAAGTAACTTTATCTGTTGTTTCTCATTATTACATTAAATACTGTATTCCTTATGTCTCAACCATGATGCATGTATCTACATGCATGGGGGCCCATGCCCGGGGGCAAGGTGGGGACCCGCCCCCACCCCAGCTCTCAGGGAAAGGAAAAATCTAATTTATTCAGGGGTTTTTCTTTCAAGAAAATTATTTAACAATCTGTATTACGTAGAAGTGGTAGGGGATACTATGTGTGGTACTCTACCGTGGAATACAAGTCGCCATTCATCCTCCAAAATATTAAAAATACTACATACCTCCAGGTCTAGCCCCACTCTACAAACTATCATTTGGGTGCCCATGTCTACATGCTTCTCATAGAGCTTCTGCCTTTCTAAATTACAATCTGAAAACATGGGTTTAATAACATAAATGTGTTAGAATATTAACATCTTGTTAGATAATATTTCATTTTTAATGAATAAGAACAATGAAAATTAAGTATTTATAAAGGTTTCAAAAAGATCCTCATCGGTGTTCATACTTTGCATTAATACAATCCAGTCGATATAAAGGATACTTGAAAGGTGCAGATGTGACATGTAAGTGTTTATGAATGGTTTGACTAGGGTGTATTTGGGTGAATGAAAGAGGTTCAAACATTTGTTAACTTATTCATAAAGGAATTAGAATTCAGGGCTCTTGATCATGTACTCAGTATTATTATTGACATAATCCTGATGTTGCGGGAAAATATTGTGTGTTCTGTATTTGAACAAGTCATAGGAATTTCTGACCAGTGGATATAATTGAAATTTTGATGTAAGATAAATTATCGTGGGGAGTTTTCCATATTTCAATATTTATTTATTTTGGAGAATATATTCTGTTTATTGTGACTCTTTTTACTGTTCAAGAAAAACTAACATCTCAAGTAAAAACCAAGTGAGATGACAGTAAACATATTCTGAAATATGCCTACTAGAAATGAGACGTTAACCAAAGAAAAAAGATGGGATTACCATTTTTGTTTACAGAGTTGCTATTTTGTTAGTGACAATGTTAATATGAAGTCAATTACAAGTTATATAATTATCGTGGCAGGAAGGGATGTCGAATGGTGAATGGAATGGAAAAGAATGGTATCAAGGCAAGAAAGGTTTGTGAAATCATTATGTACTCATCATTTTAAACATGTAGGCCCACCAGTTTATTGAAGATCGAGGTGAATGGCTCTGTTGATTTGACCATGACCTCTAAGAATTATTTTGGAAAAAATCAACATTCCAATAATGCCTTACGAAAGTAAAGAAATAATTGAACTGAATAATATGTGCCATAGATATAATCTCTTTATTTGCAAATGAGGTGTCTACCTCGGTGGCAAATGGTATACTAAAATACATTATTGTCAAGCACTAAATATTATATTAACAAGAGAATAAAATTTTCCTATAATACAATATTATATAATTTACGCTAACAATTTTTTCTATTAAACACACAGCTCATCCTTAATAAATTTACATTGTTTATGAAATTCTACCTATAATATCTCCTGTACTACTTACAAATACAGTCAACTGAAATACAGTATGTGGAATTACTTCAAATGATATTGTACAACTGGTATAAGATTAAAATTTACATTGCATTTATTTACTTTTTATTTTCTTTACCCATTCTGGAACCTAAGTAGCATAACCATACTCTAGTTGGGGACTTACCAGATACTTATATGCCCTCTCCTTTACATCCTTACTACAACCCCTAAACACCTTCATAACCATGTGCAGAGATCTTTTACTTGTAGATGATATTTGTATCAGAATTTATGTTTTTTTTTCTTTTTTTTTCTCTGTAGTGTTTTGTGTATATATCTTCTTGTGTGAAACATATTGTCCCCTCGATGACAGAACACAGCTTGCACTAAGTGTACTGTTAAGAAAAATGCTCTATCTTGTTGATCTCGTAACTATTGGGTGGGAAATTGAATCCATTTTCTACAATCACAAATATTTGCCTGATGAAACTACACACTCACTATACAGCCTAGGTAGAGAAATTAGCATCTTATTCATTTGGTTGTTTACTGTAATATCAGAAACATATATTTGTACCATGCTTTCTTTTCACAGTGTTATCATTATGCAGGCCACTTCTTGTCACTAGTCACCAGTCATTTTAGCAAAGAATCATATTGATTGACTATCAGCAAGGAATCGCAGACAGACATGTGCTGAACCGAATTGTGTGTACTCAGTTCATATGCTACTGAAATATCACAGCAAGGAATGTAGCCAAGCCCATTCAGATGATTTCTCACATTACTAGACGATTTAATCAGTTTTGTGCTAATTCCTTCCTTGTTATCCTTGGATTGACTTCAAGTAACTCTTTTATACCTTTACGTCAGTACAAGATTTGTACAAGAAAAGTTTCTAGACCAAAATCTTGAAAACGAATTCCGGCATGCCCAATGAGTTACGTCTTCATCATACCCATACATAGCAAAAGTCTTTCTCTGGGTTTGAATAAGGTCTCGAGAATGCTCTTTTAAAATGTTCATATTGACAAACACTAAACTAGCCAGAGTGTACTAGATGCTTGCGATAACAGTAATAATCTGAACGAACACTAAACTAGCCAGAATATACTAGATGCTTGCAATAACAGTAATAAACTGAACGAACAGCCAGCTATATTGTTGTACCCTTGGTTGTGGTCATAACTTATCTGCCTTGACTGTAGAACAGGTGTGCAGCTTCATCAGGTGAATATTCACAGTTGTGTGGAATGAACCTATTTCACAGAGCGAGTTGGCCGTGTGGTTAGGAGCGCACAGCTGTGAGTTTGCATTCGGGAGATAGTTGGTTCGAACTCCGCTGTCGGCAGCTGTGAAGATGGTTTTCTGTGGTAACCCATTTTTGCACCAAGCGAATGCTGGAGCTGTACCTTAATTAAGGCCATGGCAACTTCCTTTCCACTCCTAGCCCTTTCCTATGCCCTCGTCACCATAAGACCTATCTGTGTCGGTGCGACATAAAGCCAATTGTAAAAAAAAAAATCTATTTCTCTGCCCTATGTTAGACCTTGTAACTAGGAAGGGACTCCTATCCAGCTCAGTAAACATCATTAAATTCTTTTTGCTTTGAACCACGATTTTGACTCCATACTATCAATTGAGACTGATGAAAAATACAAAAGGGGTAATTTTATTTGCACATTTTTGTGTGTTCTCTTTTTGTGCAGTTATTCAGCAATAATTGCATTAATACATGGGTAGTTGATCATTAAGTGTTCAGTAATATATACCCTTTTGAAATGATCTTCAGTTCAACACTCAGTTTCATTGCCCGAGAAGTATCAGACATCTTCAAAGTTTATATGGTAGCCATTGATTACTATATAACATCTTCTCTTCTCTCTTTCTTGGCTTTTCAACTTTCTTCATTTGACAGTGAAGTAGGGGCTACCAGAATTGTTTAGATTTTGAACATATTTCTTGACAAGGATGAACTCTATCACAAATCATCTGCTGCATGTGTTCTGAAGAATTCACTGCAAGTGCTTTACAAAAACTAATAGAAGTATCAATAAGCAATTTATGGACTTTCTCCATATGCATGATCTGATAGTCTAGGATCAGCATAATCATTACTTGCCTTAGAAAGCTATATGCATTACTTACTAGTATGCTGTAGATTAATATTTTCCCTTTTCCGTTAAGTAATCTTTCCTTATTTTCTTATCCTGAAGAAATACTCAAGCTTTGAAGGTACTGAATTTTGACACCACAAACTGTTGTTTGTTTATAAATCACGTTTGAAACAGTTACTACATCAAGAAACACTAATCCCCCCCCTTTATGTGGCATAATATTTAATTTCATTGTTTCTTGCCCAAGTGATGTGGAACATGTACATTTGGTGACATTCCTATTAGTCTTCCATCAAGACACCATAATCAATTTCCCAGCACCTTTGCGAAATAAATGCCTTTGTGTGTTTGGCTCTAAAAGCTTCAGAAGTATAACCAATACATACAAATAAACTCGCAAATGGAGTCCTGGCTTATTGTCAGAATTTAAAGAGAAAGATTTGCAGCTGAGTAGGTAGCAATTATTTTCTCAATTTTGTTTAGTTCAGCCTAATTTGAATGCTAAAGTACATTTTCCTATTTCATAAAATGACAACAAAAAAGACATAAATTCATTGAATTTATAACAGGAAAATGGACCAAACTGAAGCCTTGTTGAACTATCTTTGAGTTTAGTAATTAGGAGCCATTTAGTTTTCGTTCTGTTCGTCGCCATAAGACCTATCTGTGTCAGTGCGACGTAAAACCACTAGCAAAAAAAAAGTTTTTGTTCTCTCATATTAGTATTCTCGCCTTGACTTGTTACCTTTTCCTAATTTTCATTTTACTTTGTCCTTGAATTTCTTGAATATCTATCTGTATTGACAATATCTTTTCCCCCCTTAGAATGCATCTCAAAAAAGAACCTCTTCTATTGCTGTTTACGTCAGTACCGGGGCTTAAAGTCAACTGGCTTTGGTATTATTGAAAAGAAAGTCACCTGTTTACCATTTCGTCTAACAATATCATTTCGAGAATTGCCCACCAGCGAGAAACTTCTTACTGGAGAAGATGGAGGTCATGGCATTTTCTTGGTTATTACAGCACGTCTCATCAAATCGGCATATACAAGTAAGAAATTTCCTACCAAATTAGTAGATGTAGTACAGTACCTATTCATAGTGTACTTAAAACCAGAATTGGCTTTTTGTAATAAATATGTAAGATATTTTAGGGAAAATAATATTTTCAATCTCTGTCCAATATTTACAGATGCTGATGAGACACGGCTATCCCCCAAGTTCCTGACGCGGCATTTGGCATCATGTCAGCTTAGCTATGTTGATCCTGAGGCTGTGCCTTATTTCGGCTACTCACCTCAGGACATGCTTGGACGTTCTGTCTTTGAATTTTATCACCCAGAAGATTTGCCTTTCCTGAAAGAAGTCTACCAAGGAGGTGTGTTGAAAGAGCCTGACTTAAGAAAATAAAAATGAAACTTTACATTCTAATGTAATTTTTTTTAAACTTTTGTTATTTTGTTTACTTTTATATGAAGATTCTATGGTGTTAGGAGTCTTACTTTCTTTTTTAATAAGCAGTGTACTGGTACTAGTCATATCCCCAGCTACATGTAATTACCATTTTATATTTTATAATTTTAATGTATCCCCAGCTGCCATGACGTGTTTCTAGATGGTGGACATCGATGTCTACTTACTTACTTTCTTACTTACTTACTTACTTACTTACTTACTTACTTATATCCTGTGTTCCCAATTCGGGGCAAAGGGCTGCAAAAAAAGTCCTCCATTGGTTCCTAGGGGTGCGCAGCTGAAAGCTTGCATCCGGGAGATAGTGGGTTCGAACCCCACTGTCAGCAGCCCTGAAGATCGTTTTTTGTGGTTTCCCGTTTTCACACCAAGCAAATGCTGGGGCTATACCTTAATTAAGGCCACGGCCGCTTCCTTCCCACTCCTAGGACTTTCCTATTTCATCATCGCCATAAGACCTGTCCGTGTCGGTGCGACGTAAAGCAAGCAACTTGTAACCATTGGTTCCGTCTCCTGGCAATCAGCTCTAGGTCTGCCCAGGATTTGCCATCCTCCCTCATCTCTTCCTCCACTCTTCTCCTCCAGGTCATCTTTGGTCTTCCTCTTTTTCTTGCTCCTTGCGGGTTCCATCTAAAGGCTTCTTTCTTAATGGCATGAATTATGCTGACGTTCCTAACATTGGTATTAAATCTTGCTGTCATAATTCTTCCCAAAATCGGTTTCCATTCTATAAGGCTTTTCTTAGCTGTTTCGCTTAGAAGCATTCTTACGCCTTCTTAATGGTCATTTCCCTCTTCATTGCCAGAATATAGAAAGGTAAAACCTTCTGGTGATCATTGTTCTCAAGTCTTTCCATCGGACCTCACTTAATCCCAAGATAGCAAGTTGGTGGTTCATCATCTCTGCGCAGACCTGTTTTAGTTGTCCTGTTTGCTGCAATGTTCGTATATTCCAACATCCAATTTTTCTGACCTGTTTCATGTCAAAAATCATCATCTGTTTCTTCATCTGGTTTCTCTTTGTTGCAGTTTCAATAATAACGTTTCCTCAGAGATGCGGGTTATTGGCCTACAGTCCCCAAAGCACAGTGGGCGGGCTGCCCCCTTAACATCTGTGCCCGCCCTCTGATTACTTCACAATTTAATGTTTGTCACTACTCCCTGCTCATACTGTTGTCAATTTAGATCTCTACAGGGTGTAACCAGAGTCCCTCCTCCTTTCTCAACTGGGCTGGGGGCTGGGGATGGTGGAGTACATCTATGTCTGTGGAGTGCTTATAGTCTGTCGTATGATGAAACTATCCTTCCTGCTGTTGGTCTGCTGCTTTTGACCTGAGCCTTCTCAATGCATGTTTGTACTCACATTCCCACTGTAACACAAACACACAGTGTAGTCAGAACGGTTCATGTGGTGAGCAATGTACCGAAATGTCCAACCTGTCGGCTATACATATGATGTTGGGGCGTGCTACGTGTGCGCTCAACTGAGCTCTGTGGTCCATACTCCTTACACTGCTTATACAGTGTCTTGCTTCTGTGAATGAAGGAACGACTTGCATGCTTCTTAGTGGCATTTCTATTCAAGTAGTCAGCATTAAATTCAAATGGGGGACGTCAACCTATCATAATTAAAACCTATAACACGGATGCGGATATCCACGAAATTAGTGTCTTGGCGGATACAAAGTATACGGAAGTGCGGATAATTTTCCTGACAATTTGTAAATAATGAAGTTTATTGATTTTCACTCAGGTATCCTCTTATTTTAGTCTGTAGTTAGGCAACTTTTGACATTGATATGGGAGGATGGTGATGCATAAAGAGCCTTGAGTCCATACAGCAGTAAATCTGACGTAATCCTAACTAGCTCCTGCCCGCATTTAGTGGAAGGAACAAAGGTTCTGAAAGAGAACAGCTCAATATGTCAGTTTTCATGAGAGGAAATTCCTAATAAACCTGTCACTGTGTAGGAGTCTGGTGTCAGGTATCCGGCCTGTTGTATTATGTTAAGGGATCTATCCGTTTCAATACATTCAGCGTAATATAGTTCAATATTTACAATATATGCGGATGAAGGAATATTTTGTATATCCGCACAGGGCTCTACCTATAATCTCTGATGTTGTACTCATGTGATTCGTTCATGGTGTTTCATTTTCTTTTGCAAATGGCATTTTCTTTGCAAATGAATTTTCTAATTCTATGTACATCATAATTTTATCATAATTTTATCATCATTATGCATTCCTTCTCATGTCAGTTCTGTGTACCTTATACTTTTACAGTGATGAAAGAGCAGGGTCATCCATTCAAGAGTAAACCGTATCGTTTTCTGGTTCATAATGGTGGATACATTCTTCTTGAAACCGAGTGGTCAAGTTTCATCAATCCATGGTCAAGAAAACTTGAATTTGTGATTGGACAACATCGTGTACTCAAGGTATTGATTTAATGGAAGTTCTCAAATATAGGTTTCTATGATGTGCTTTTAGTTTATAGATGGTATGTTACATATAAAATTAAACTCACAAGATCGTCATCCGATACTTTAATAGGAATATGATGTTAAATCCTTTAGAATTAAAGCAGGGAGTCTTTATCAAGCTCAAAGGGAAAATAAGATATAGTTAAAGCTGTCTAAAATGACCACCAGTCCTTCTTCCAAAAAATGGCTGTTAGTACAGGTGGCTGCTAAATAAAGGTTACAAATATTTTGTCCCATGATTACATAAACATGTAAACAGCCTATGGGATGGGTTTAAAGCAATTGTTAGTAGTGTGAAACCAGTTTTGTACCTTTAAAGGTGGTAAGGAATGGTAAAGACTCACTATATTATAACAGAGAAATACAGTAAAGAGATTTGGAAGGAGGTGCAGGTTAGAAAGAAGTAGAGTTTGGAATGGCTGTGGAAGTAAGGAGAGACTGAAGGAACTTACTAGGAAATAGCATTTAGTAAAAACGTCCACTAAGGACAACGAGATGGCAAATATAATTGGCAGTCATATGAATTTTAGGAAAAAATGGAACCCTTACCCATCGTCTGTCAGGTGAGACCCGGCATAACGATATTCCCTTTTCAGTTGCCCGACATGATATTGTATCGCCTACCGCTCGTCTGCCATCTCATAGCCGACCAAATACATGATCCTACAGTGTAGGGGCCTACTGCTATCTTTTGGTTCAGTGTGGAACTTTGTAAAATCCAGATATTGTTTGACAGTCAGTCAAAAATCTATTATTTAGATGGTAGTGTAGCTGTCAGCTGTGTCCAGTCCAATCGTTGTATATGTATATGTATTTTCGGTATTTTCGCACCTCTACTCCTTCCTTGTACCCTAAAGAATATATCTAATAGCATTTGATGGTGCCTACAAGTGAACTGGAGATGGTTGGCTTGTGTACTGTAACGCAAGATGTAGCTGATGCTGATGGCTGGCACAGTTATAAATCAACATGTTCCAATTTTAAGATATTGCGGTTTCAAGCTACAAACCACCGCGAGGTAGGAAACCAGAGACTGAATTAGAGTTTTTCAATTGCTTATTACCAATAATTTGTTCAGTGAAATTACTAACAAAACCAATCGGTATGCGGTAATGATAGTAACAACAACAACAACAATAATAATAATAATTCATAAATTATACATATTGCTTTTATTTGCTCCAGTATAGCTTGTTGTAATTGCTTATAGCCTAAATACATCATTTCAGAGCAAGTGATCTCTCCAAAATCATGAAAGATGAATACAGGTCATAGAAGATATAAATTCACATTTAAAATACGAGTAGTAGAGACAACACAGAGAACTTTGATGATGATGCTTGTTGTTTTAAGGGGCCTAACATCGAAGGTCATCGACTCCTATCAGAGAACTTTAATTTGAGGGGTAAGGGTTAATACAGAGACAATTATCAGGAAGGACATTCCAGGGATCATTAAATATATTTTAGAAATAACACTTTACTTATCATACATTGTACCTTACACATCTGCCGACTGAATTTGAATTCAACTGAACTCAATGACCAAACTGCCAATGAGTATAACAGTAGTACACACTATTCAAACATTGTTTCAACCAAAAACATTTTTAAATAAGTTCACATATAGCCAGCTTGTTCAATCATGTCACCATTCACTGTCATGGGCAATAACAACTTCATTTATTGGTAAGCTGTGGAGAAGAGAGGATGAGGAAGAAGGACAGTTTTTATTGTAGCCCAGAAAATAGACACCACGGTACTATTTAGATGGTCAGATGTGAAAAGGTCGACTATTTTTTTACTTTGCATCAATCTTAGGGATAAACAAAATATTCAGAGCAGTTATGACTGGCAGTTTCTTGCAGGTCATTTTGTGACTGCAGTGTCAGGTGACTGGTTAAAGGAGGGGTTACTAACACAGGATTTATGGGAATAATGGCCATTTATTGAGGCAACCACTAAGTGAAGCTGGCTGTTTCGGCTGGTTTCCAAATTGTACATTATCCTTGCTGTGTAGAACACCTCATTGACATTTAGATTACCTCAGAATTTGAAATTCCCTTTTCAATTTGCAGGGTCCATCAAATCCTAATGTCTTTCTGGAAGCAGAAGAAGATGAGGTTGTACAGATATCAGAAGAAGTTCTCAAGGAAAGTAAAATTATTCAAGAAGAAATAATAGAGCTGCTTAATGAGGTGAGTGTTTCCGATGACTGCTAACATTATAGAGAATGCTTGCCATTGATCAGTCATAGATTTACATTGTAATGTTTTGTAATGTATTTATTAGTACTTCAAAAGTATGGAATGAATTGTGTTGGAGGCTTTCTTTCTCAAGAAAAAGTATGGTGCCTATTTTTGAAAAAAGATAAATAACAATAATAGTTTGTTATTTTAATGAAATAATTTATGATAATTTGTTCATATTTGTGCATTCTCTGTAGGTTGTCAGACCATCTAATGCAGCCAAAAAGCAGGTCTCAAAGCGTTGTAAAGATCTAGCTTCTTTCATGGAAACTTTGATGGATGAGATGAACAAACCTGACTTGAAAGTGGATTTGCCTACTGAAGAGCAGACATTCTCAGTAAGTAAATCTTAATATTATCTTTGTTTAGAGCTGTGCTCCTCAACATTTTAAGTCTTGAATATTTCTGTTTTTTTTTTTTTTTTTCTGTTTTGACAGACTTGCTCAAATTATTTTCATAATTTAGGCTATTAAATTTTGTCTGACACATGATTGTAAAAGTGGCCTTTGGAGAGAGTAAACTCCTTGAGAATGCTGGGCACAGTTTCCAGTGAAACGTTGGAAGCTACTAACCCAATTAGACCATGGTCTGCAAGACCAAAAATACATTTTTCTATATTCAATAACTTTCGTGGTATTTTCTATTCCATCTAGCTAACCCAATTTGTACTATTGATCAATATTTACATTAACTTGGATCAATCAGTCAGTCAAGTCACCTCTGATCTGCATTTATGGCAGTCGCCCAGGTGGCAGATTTTCTATCAGTCATTCATCTAGTCTTTTCTTAAATAATTTCAAAGAATTTGGAAATTTATCAAACACCTCCCTTGGTTAATTATTCCAATCCCCAGCTCTTCCTATAAATTGATATTTGCCCCAATTTTTCCTCTTGAATTCCAACTTTATCTTCATATTGTGATCTTCCCTACTTTTAAAAATACCACTCAAACTTATTCACCTACTAATTTCATTTTTACGCCACCTCTCCACTGACAGCTCGGAACATACTGCTTAGTTCAGCAGCTTGTCTTCTTTCTCCCAAGTCTTCCCAACCCAAACTTTGCAACATTTTGGCAACGCTACTTTTTTTGTCAGAAATCTCCCAGAACAAATAGAGCTGCATTTCTTTGGATTTTTTCCCAGTTCTCAAATCAAGTAATCTTGGTGAGGGTCCCATATGCTGGAACCATACTCTAATTGTGCTCATACCAGAGACTCGTATGCCCTCTCTTTTACATCCGTACTACAACCCCTAAATACTCTCGTAACCATATGAAGAGATCTATAACCTTTATTTACAATCCCGTTTCTGTGATTACCCCAATGAAGATCTTCCCTTATGTTAACACCTAGGTACTTAACAAATAATTCCCATTAGGAACTTTCACACGCATCAACACAGTAATTAAAATTGAGAGAACTTTTCCACCCATTCATTCTGTCTAGTCCAATTGCACTCATTTTTTTCAATATTATCCCATGATCTACAATATCGAAAGCCTTAGATGGGTCAAAATCCGTACAGTCCTTTTGACCTCCTGAATCTGAATAAATCCAAACTGCCTTCTATCAAACCTGTTAGTAATTTCCTTTTTACACAGGGGCTATTATATCAACTGTCTGTTCATTTGGTATAGCTCCTTCATGCAAACAGTAACCAAATAAGTACTTCAGATAAGGTGCTGTATCCCAACCCATTGCCTTTAGTATATCCCCAGAAATCTTTATGAGAATTTTGATTAATGGTGAGTATGATAATTCTTCACGGACCCCATTCCATCGTTCCCACAGACTACAGGTTTGGAGTCATATTCTGCAAATCTCTCAGATTCCTCTTGATTGATAGGTACTTGTTGGTTGTTGGACCAACCAAGCCCATATTTTATACCTGTTCCCAAAAAACTAGGCAATTTTAGTGATTTTTCAAAAAAATTCTCTTCTATACCTACTGATGGATCTTAAACTTGTGATCCAATCTCTGAAAGGTAGAGCCTTATTTTGTATATATCCCATTTACTGCATTCAAATATTCTGAGTAGTGTAAAAATATTGCTATGTTCTCTTTCATTATTTAAAAAAATCAACCTATTGTTGCTCTCTAATGTTAAGTACAGATTATGAAAGTAATAAAAGCTATATACTGTAATGGCTATATAATTGCCATATTCAGCATTCAATTTTATCCTTGGTAGGGCCCCATCATCACAGACATGCAGTTTGTTCATCCATGGGTGTCAACTCAAAAAGCCTACACAAGGCTCTCTGGAGGTCACATGCTGCTATCATCATCATCATCATCATCATCATCATCATCATCATCATCATCATCATCATCATCATCATCATCATCATCATCCTTGATTTGCAAACATATAAGGAAAACTGGTATAAAGTGCCAGCTGTTGACAGAACTTGTTACTGTGTTGTACTACAAACATACAAGACCTTAAAAATTGTGGGCAGGGATTTTAAATTTAATCTTAGCTCGAGCCCATAGAAGTTATTGGCTTGGAAAATTTTGAAAGAACAGAAGCCCATAGAATCTATGGTCATGGTCGCTGGATTGTTCATCTTACACTAACTGAAGTAGATGGTGGGAAATCCTGGGGTAGAGAAATTCTTGAAATGGAAAAGTCACAGCCAAGCATTTGCCTGGATTGAAAATGGGAAACTATGGGCTCTGTGAAAGGGGTGCCCCTCTGGGTCATCAGAAAGGTTTGTTGACGTGGGAAGATTTGAAAAAGTAACAAACATGATGGAAATAAAAACAATTCAACTTTCTTCACTGAAGTTGTCTCAGATGAGTTGATTATTACTCCATCTAATGATGGAAATATGTATATATTTGAATTGTTTTTTATTGCTGTCATGTCTCTTTTGTTTTTTTATTTGTTCCTTCATTATGTTTTTAACACATTTTTAGCTTCTATTATGTAAATAACTTTAACTCCCTTTCTTCACTGAAGATGGCTCAAACGAGTCAAAACATGTTTGACTTTTATTACTCCATCTAACGATGGATTTATGTTATGTATTGAATAGGAGGACATATTAAATTTTCCATAAGTATGCTGTAGCCATCCTTTCGTGAGATACAGTTTCTTGAAAAACGCTTGATCTAGGATTTAGCAATGATGGGACTGAAATTTCTGGATGGTTGATCCGGGAAGTCATTTCTTCGAGTAGTGGATAATGCAGGATTTTTACGACGTGTCTTAATTAGGATGCTCGCGGGACCACGTAATTTGAACGAATAATGCGGGAAAACTTAGTTTCCAGGAACGTATAATCTAGTTTCTACTGTAATTCTATCGGCACCTATGGCATAATCTTTTGATAGGTTAACAGTAAAGGAACATATGATTTACATAACTATAGATTATGCTTGTCAGATCTTAATATCGTGGAATGCTTAATGTTAAAATGTAAGTTTACCAACTCTGAATTATCTGGGACCTATAATTTAAATTGAAGGTAGAAAAGTCGATCTCAATAAAATAATAACTCTCTTTGCTTTGAGGTTCAAAATCTTATGTTCTGATACCTTGTTGAAATCTCTGTTGCTGATGCATGTACTTGTTTGTAGGTGCAAAAGATGTAAATAATTTTTTCATTTGTTATTTGTAACTATCACCATAGCTAATAAAGTTTGAAGAGAACTTTCTCATCTTTCAGTCCAAAAGAAATTATATTATTGTAATTCCTTGTACATGTCTTTGTTTTATAGGAACGAGACTCTGCCATGTTGGGTGAAATTTCTCCCCATCATGAATTTTATGACAACTATGATAGTAAATCTTCCACTGAAACACCTCCAAGTTATAATGTACTGAACTACAATGAAAACATACAGAGGTAAGTCCTAAGGTTTACAAATTATGTATTCCTTTTTTTTTTAAAGTATTCTATAATTTTGCAACTCATTAATGTAAATCCATTATCATCACATTGCCATCACATGATTTACCAGCTTAGCTAGCTTAGTTTCTGGCAGGTGGAGAGCTTGTATGTTGTGAAGCAAGTGCTTCATTTCAGTCTGGATCTTAACAATTTATAACATTAACAAAATTTTGTAATATTTGCCTGATTTACTCCAGGAATGTGTCAGGATGTGCATTGTCTGGAACAATCAATCAATCAATCAATCAATCAATCAATCAATCAATCAATCAATCAATCAATCAATCAATCAATGAAACAGGTTGCGGTATACCCCGAATGACCTGAAAGAGATCCAAAGACCAAAGAAAACTGGCAGTAGTCAGTGTGACATGGCAAGTCTGGCCTATGCTGATGACTTGGTCTTAATGGCAGATTGTGCCGAAAGCCTGCAGTCTAATATCTTGCTACTCGAAAATAGGTGCAATGAGTATGGTGTGAAAATTAGCCTTTCGAAGACTAAATTAATGTCAGTAGGTAAGAAATTCAACATAATTGAATGTCAAAGATTGGTGATACAAAGCTGGAACAGGTAGATAATTTAGGATGTGTGTTCTCCCAGAATGGTAATATAGTAAGTGAGATTAAATCAAGGTGTCGTAAAGCTAATGCAGTGAGCTCGCAGTTGCGATCATCAGTGTTCTGTAAGAAGGAAGTCAGCTCCCGGACAAAACTATCTTTACATCGCTCCGTTTTCAGACCAACTTTGCTTTACGGGAGCAAAATCTGGGTGGACTCAGGATATCTTATTTATAAGTTAGAAGTAACAGACATGAAAGTAGTGAGAATGATTGCTCTATAAACAGGTGGGAACAATGGCAGGATGGTACTCGGATGAGGAGATGAAGGCTAAGTTAGGAATGAACTCGATGGATGAAGTCGTACACATAAACCAGCTTCAGAGGTGGGGTAATGTGAGGCAAATGGAGGAGGATAGGCTACCTATCAAAATAATGGACTCTGTTATGGAGGGTAAGAGAAGTAAAGGTAGACCAAGACGATGATGGTTAAACTCAATTTCTACTGATTTAAAGATAAGAGGTATAGAACGAAATGAGGCCACAGTACTAGTTGCAAATAGAGGATTGTGGCGACATTTAGCAAATTCACAGAGGCGTGCAAACAGAACGCTGAAAGGCATAACGGTCTATAATGATGGTATGTGTGTGCGTGTGTGTGTGCGCACGCGCGAGAGACAAAGAGAGGGAGAGAGATTTTTTTTTTATTCCCTTCCTAGATTTACTGTATTTATGTGAGTATAATGTACAGTTTCTTCAGTCAAATTTAGTCTGCAAAATCAAGGATCACATTAAAAATCAATGACAGTATTTTTATAAATTTATATGCAACTGGAAAATTATGCTAAACTCCATGCTGCACGTGGCTCAGCTCTGTTCGGGTTACCTCCCTGGTCATCATTCTGACTTAGTTGAGAGATGAAGTGTACTTCAAATGAATGCGATACTTCATGCAGAAAACCATGGAAACAGAAGATTTCTAGATATTACAGTGACTGCATAACAGTTTATTGCTGTGTTGGTAATCAGGCCAATGAAGAAAATGGAACAGGGTCTGAACAAATAAAAATTAATATTTTATGCTTTTGGATACTGATTCTTATTCGTTGGATTTAATGTCATCGAGAGTGATTTGCAAGGCAATTTCACCGATCTGTTCTTGCTACCAGGATGTATCATCATATTCAGTGCTGCAGTCAGCATACTTCAGGGCCAACTCAAGAAATCTGTAAAACAATTAGAATGCTAAGAGAACATTAATTTGTGCATCAGAGTTGATTCATTAGCAACATGAACAACATTGCAGGTTACATGGTTTCCTAAGGTTTCTGCTAACCTTGGTTGCAATTAAGTACGATCTTGGCTTCAAGAAGCTAACTTGCTAACCATTCAGTCAACATCTACTGGTACTGTGCATTTTATAGATAATGTTAAAAATATCCCTGTACCAAATGTAAAGTACCTCCTTTTAAGAGCTATATATATATTTATTTAGAGAATTTTCTAATATTTATGGTTTTTACTTACAGGTTTTTCGAAAGTAAACCAAAAACGACTCTATCTGATGGATCAATGGAGTCAAAGATTGAAGTTAGTTGTTCATTAAATAGTACAGATGAAGAAGGGAAGAGCTCCAGTAATACGGAGAGGAAATGCTGTTCCGATGTTAATGGCAGTGGAAGTGGGAGTGGAAGCTCTGGAAGTGCAGGCATGCCTACCAGTGGTGCCAGTAGAGGTGATACGACTACTACCAACACATCTAATGGTTCATACAAACCTCCACTTCTTACAGAAGCTCTTCTATTCAGGTGGGTGTTGATATATCTCTTTCCTCCTATCTTTGTATTTTCTTGTGAGTTTTATGATTAATTTTAAGATTATTTCCTTTTTATGTTAGAGTAATATAGGCAAGTGTTTCTTTTGCCTACTAAATTATCTTAATCATCTTCTCCTTAGACATAATGAAGATATGGAGAAGCAGATGGTTCTGAAGCACAGAGAACAAAGAAATAAATCAGGAGACAGAGAAAGCAAGATGAAGAAGATGTCGTATGAAAAATTACAGGTAATTTTTTTTTATACTTTACTAATCTAGGGCAGCTCATGGCCTGAATGTTAGATAGTATCTCTTTTGTGATTCCTTTCCAATTTTCTTTCCACCATAAACTTTATGCCTTTGATATTCTTTCCATCCTCTTCAGATTGGTCTTTAATGTCACTTTACACAGAATTGTTCTCCTCTCCGAACATTCTCTTTTTCTTCCCTGCTGGCCTGAGTAGTTCAGATGGTTGAGGTGCTGGTTTTCTGAACCTAAGTTGGCAGGTTCGATTCTAGGTCTGAACCCAAGTTGGCAGGTTTGATTCTAGCTCAGTCCAGTGGTATTTAAAGGTGCTCAAATATATCGTTTCCAGGTTGGTAGATTTACCGGCATGTAAAACGAACTCCCAAGGGATAAAATTCTGGAACCTCTGCATCTCTGAAAATCATAAAAGAAATTAGTGGGGTGTAAAAACATTAACAGTATTATTTTTTTCCTCTTTTTGATGTTTTTTGCTCACTTTGAGATATAAAACAATTTCCATATTGCCTGTATATGATAAAAACAATACTTGATGTTGTTACAGGAACATGGTCATGGAGTGAAGCGTAGTGGTTCTCACTCTTGGGAAGCTGAGATATTCAAGGCTAGCAAACACCCACACGTAGATGGCAATGCTGGTCCTGTTCCAAATACTAGCAATGTACCTTCACTGTATCAGACGTCTCCTACTGTTAACCTTTGGCCTCCATTTTCTATTACAATGACTCCTCTGCAGAGTTCCCAGCCATGTTCTACACATAGGTAAGCTAGTATTTATTACAAGTGTGATTGTGTGTGACTAGATTTGTAAGAAAGTTACAGTAGATACTTATTTTGTAGGCAGTCAGAAGACTGTTATCATGCAAACACTAAATCTGTACATATTATAAAATGAAATCTGCAGTAGATGTATGTCTGTGTTTGAGAACCACAGATCAGATTTGTATGCACTTCTTGCTGTTATGTATGAAGGTTTAGGTGTATGAAACATTGATCTACAACAAAAGGGAGATGAGCAGGTCTGATTTCAGTGAAGGAAGTCAAATAAAAAAATTGTCATCCAAGTGCTTTCTGGCCCTCCTTTTCTTTTTACATTGGACCAAAACAGATATATTTCATGGTGACAATGGAATAGGAAAGGGCTAGGAATAGGAAGGAAGTGACCATGGCCTTAATTACGGTACAGCCACAACATTTGCCTGGAGTGAAAAATAGGAAGCCACGAAAAATCATCTTCAGATCTGCCGACAGTGGGGTTCGAACCTACTATCTCCCGAATGCAAGCTCACAGCTGTGCGACCCTAACTGCATGACCAACTCGCTCGGTGCTTTCTAGGCTTACGCTCCCTAAACTATCAATGATAGACCTTAAATATGTATGAAAGAATTGTTGAACAATAAACTCTATACAAAATTTTCCGCAACAGTAAAATGTCAATCTGGAAAACGTAGTCTCTGTAACCATTTTTATGTTATAGTGTGCAGTAGAAAAAAGCAACCTGAAAATGAATCACATAGTTCTTCTTCTTCTTCTTCTTATTCTTCTGGCACCCTTTATCCAGGGAACTCCTGGGTCGGGCTGTGAATCAGTGACCTTGTTCACTTCTCGCACCTCCCTGGAGACACAGGAGTACTGGGGTACTCCTTAGATCTTTGTTATTGACACTTATTATAGGCTATTATTACGGTGGGCTCGCCACACCCAAAAGGATTTTATACCTAATTGCAGGTTTCAATGAGGGCACCTCTAACTTGGAGAAGAGACTCTGCTTGCTGTATTTCATTCATTTGACCCCAGGGGCTCTGAACTTGGGAGCATGGGTTGGCGGCCACGGGGCCCTTGGCTGAGTCCCGGCATTATTTCCACTTACTTGTGCCAGGTTCCTCACCTTCATCTATCTTATCGACCTCCCTTGGTCAACTCTTGCTCTTTTCTGACCCTGACGGTATTAGAGCATTTGAGGCTTAGGGAGTCTTTCATTTTCGCACCTTCACGGCCCTTGTCTTTCTTTTGCCAATGCCTTCATTTTTCGAAGTGTCGGGTCCCTTCCAATTTTCTTTGTATTAGTGTTATATAGAGGGTGGTTACCTAGATATATAGAGGGTGGTTGCCTAGTTGTACTTCCTCTTAAAACAATAATTACCACCACATTCAGTGGTATTTCCTCCACTGAGGGACCAGTGCCAACTAAGAAGCTCCTTCGCCCAAAGCTGTTGGCCCCTGTAGAAAGTCGGGTTATTTACGCTGCCCAACACTCAGCATTGAGTTGCTGACTGTACTGTCTACTCCATCCCTTAGCAGGTAACCCTAACCAAACAGACAATTACTTAATCCTTATCAAAATAAATTGTTTATTCACCTCAATAATCTCATTATGGTGAAAAATATTTATGGTATATACCATATATGCTAATAATACACACTTTCGAATAATCCATGCACCCTAATTTTAGGAGAGAATTAAAGAAAGGCTTTAATTTGTGTTTTATTTACTAGAAATTAATCCTACACATTGATTTACTTTTATTTTAAGAAATCCTTCACGATCTTTGCATGTTGTTGGGTAGGCAACCCGCTGGTCAGAATTGTCATCCAGTTTACTTACCTTCCCCTGATTTGTAATTGGCAGTGTGTGTGCTGTCTGGTATTAGCTGTATAGGAGTTTGAAACTTCTAAAGATTGAGTGCAATAGTTTACATATATATTCGTTGGTGTTAGTCTCTCTATTTCTTTGTATCATCCATTCAGGTAGTTCATTTCTTAATTGAGAATCACAGATGAAGTTAATAATTTCAGTTTTCTTTCCCTAGTGCCTTCCCATCTGGAAATATGACAACTTCTACACCTCATGTTACCAGTATGATTCCTGTGTACTATATACCTACTGGACCACAGCAGGCCCGTTTGCCTACTCAAGGCATAGCTCCACAGGAGCATCCAGGACCACCTCAGCATACTCCTGGTGATATGATGGCTCCTGGGCAGTCTTCATATGCTCAACAAGGTGAATATACAAGATTAATTTCACTTGCCCAATAAAATTGTACTTCCAACTGTTACTGAATTACGTACATCAGTTTATTTCATCTTTTCTTTTTAAATTCAAAATCTTATTGTATTTATCTTATGTACCATATTTCTCTGAATCCAAGATGACCCCCACTTTTTCCTTAAAAAAAAATTAAATCAGGCTTGAAAAGTGCTTTGTAAAATCATATGATTACCTTTCTTGTATAGTAAGCATTTTTAGTGTCTTCACGCCAAACATTGACTTTAGTTATGGCGTATATTTTTGCGGCTGCACAATTATTCTTTATTTCTGAGGGTTTAATAACTATTAACTTAAAATTGGCATCATAATATCAGAGAGAACCCATTGAAAATTTGCCGGCAATACGTGTTTCACACGTCTCTACAATGCGACGATCCATCAGGAAAATATTCCTGCGTCTATAAAACTGTTACTTTTACTGAGCGTCAGCTACAACCAGCTGCCGCTACACAGACGTCTTGCTTGCTGGGTTCGGCTGACTTCAGCGGCTAGCGATGTATAGGCTTAATAAAGACGCAAATGCTAAAGGTCAACGAACAAGTCTATTGCGCCATGGTATGGCCATTCTGCCCTTGCGTTTGTCATGCACGTATCTCAAAATTTCATCCTTGACTTCTTTAAAACGACCTTGTTGCGGGCCACTGAGTGCATTTTTTTTTTTGTACAGTACACATTTTTTAAGCTATCTTCTTCTTTACGCTAATGATGAATATTGGCTTTAGGCCTATGCCATATTTACTTGCGGCTGCACCATTATTCTTTTCTGCATGTTTAATATCCATGAAGTTAAAATTGGCATCATAGTATCGATGAGAACCTGTTGAAAATTTGCTCGCAATACCTGTACCACATATCTTTACAATACGACGATCCATCAAGAAAATATTTCTGTTGCCTATAAAACTTAATTTTACTAAGCCTCAGGTACAATAGACGCGTTATAACTCTGCCACTGAGTAGCCGTGGCCTTTCTAAGAATTCGAAGGCTCGCATGTTTTGATGCCATTCTGCAGATTTGAGAAACATTTTTGTAGAGGCTAATAGAATGTCATTCTCTCTTCACTATTTCCCGAGATCCAGTGACGTTACACAGAGGCACTGTACAACCGGTTACCATGTCTAGCTATGTATAATAAAAAGGTGGACGTTGATTGTCAACAAGTTTTGTGTGGCGGGTGGAAAGAAGCACCATGGTTACTGTCGTAGCTGCCGGTGGTGTTCATTACTGTTATGTCTCAAATGCAAGATGACCCTTGATTTTTCACACGAGATTCTGAGTGTAAATGGGTTATTGCAGATATTTTCTAGGAGTAGTTAAGAATGTCAGTGACAAGCTGGAGAAAGGGACAGTGGGAGAGAAGAAAGCGAGATGAAGATATAGTACTGCTATTTACATACACTTACTATGATGCCTCGGAACTAGGGGAAATTCATTGCAGTGTTAGTTGTGAAATATCATGTGAAATCATTTACTGTAGGTTTATATTTCAAATACTCTTAATCTCTATTTGTAAAACAATGCTACAGGTGTAAACTATGCAAGCATCTGAAAGTTGATAATTGTGACTATTTTTTCTTTCAGTCTCCTTTATGAGTGCACTGCCTAGCATGTTGTACCATCCTATGCAACCTCTGTATGGAGCCCACCATTTGATGTATCCATCTATGATGTTGCAACCCTCTGCAGTTGTACCTGCATCCATAGCACAAACAGGGATGTTATCCTCAGCTCGCAATGAAAATACATATGCTGGAGGAAAAACTAAAGTAGAGGTAAGTGGAAAATACCAAACATGTAATAGTTCTCAGTTTCTAAACATTTGTTTAAAACTTTCAACACTACCATATTTTCACATGGACACTGACGTGAACTGGGTCCTTTTCGTGAATTTTAATACATTACTACACAAAATTACACCTGATTTTTGTATCGTATGAATGTGTCAGCCAACCAAAATGTAGTTGTTAATCAGGAAGTACATATCTAATGTAATTTAATTATACTAGTTTTATAAAAAACATAAAAAAATGTTTGGGAAAAAATTTTACATTCAAGTTGTACCAATAAGCCTGCTCAAATAATAAAAATGAATCATTGAATGTGCCTACAAATAAACACAATTACGTTTGAAATACATTTACCCACTTAGAAATAGTTTTGGTATAGTAGCCCTGAAAACATTGGGCTATACACAGTCCAACCTTGCACTCCTTGCACCACCATCACTTTCTTTTTACGGTACAAGTGAATCTTCAGCCTACGTCTCTTCATCTAAATGGAAAAATAAGCCAACATTTCTGGAAAGAAGTATTTCTATTGTTTGTATTTGGAATAAAATAATGCAGCTAGAAACTTGAATTCGAAAGTGATGTAACAAATAAAAATCATGCCAGAACTATGACTTGATATATTATCTCGTTCGTAAGCTGTCATCTATTTCTGAACCCGCTACTCCCGACAAAATATCCAAAATATCACTATCATTGAGTTGGCTTGAGGACAGGTTTGTACAGGAACGCAGCTGACAGCGGGACTCATTTGGCATGCTCAGCACCTGGCAAGTAGAGTGCTTCAGTAGGTCATGGCAAGGAAAATCTACCCTTTTTATTACTTCAGTTTGAACTTCCCGATAACTGCTGCATTCTAGTGGACACTAGATAAACTACCGCCTCCAAGCAAGGGAAGGGAATTGTGTGGGATATGTGCAGCTGCATATGAACATGTGCAAAAATCACGCCCCTATGGGATGTGGGCGCCGTCCACAGCCAGGAAAGCAGTGTACCTGTATCCTGTATGGGCATAGTGTTGAAAGTGTTAATTTAATAAATATTTTCTTCTTCATATTATTGTAGAAAAGGGGAGAGGTAAATTTTCTATTCCTGATTCCTCAATCCGAAGATTAATGAGTTACAATCTTCTTCCCCACTCTTCCCTTTGTTCTCTTACTTTCCATTCTATCATCAGCAATTTGGTTAATGAATTGCAGTTTTGGCCTGCCTCTTCGTCTTTTTTTCTTCCACTTTCCCTTCCAAACTACGAGGGTTAGTGCATAAGTCATGGTAACTATTTTTTTCCATTTGCACAGTGCTACCGTACAATGATCATATGCCCTGGAAAGCATGACACTCATAGTACTGTACATGAACACAGCAGGAGATGGTGGTGTGTTGGACAGGTACCACACACAGGGAGATGGGACTACAGTAGTGAGTCAGACTCTGTGCGGAATGATCAGGTGAGGCAAGAAGAGTGTGCGTGCATCAGACTGGCCGTTCACGAGAGTCGCAATGCCCTACCGTACTGAACCATTGAGAAATGGACAGCAGCATTTCAGCATGGATGTGAAACAAACAGTAATGTGCAATGATCTGGAGGACCTGTTAGTGTTCAGAATGACATGTCACTAATCACTAGATTGCATGCCAAAAGCCTGGATTCAATTCCAAACCTCTCCACAGTGTTCGTATGAAGCGAGGGTGCATGACGCTCTTAATGGTGATTCGTTCATCAGATGCCGGGGATGTTGAGCCTTGAGGAAACCCCTTGGTGCTGCTTGGACAGGAGGAGGCTCAGTGTTGGCACTGGGTTTCACCTTCTCCCTTCCTACTATCATATATCTTGTCATTCATTTCATCACATTAACTTCTCTGGTGAGGTTGACGTCAGGAAGGGCATCTGGCCATAAAAACTTGCCACAAAGATTCATCTGGCTTCATAACTGACTCCGTGGAGAAATGGGACAAGGGTTAGAGAAAGAGAGAAAGAGGCATGCATGCATGCACACACACAATTTTCCTGCCTTACAATCTTCTTCATACACACATATATTCTACGTACAGACTTGTGGTGACTGAACTAGCCAATTCTTGCACAAAACAGCTGCTCAGTACAGATTGCTGTTAATAGATAGAGTAAAGCATGGTTGGTTGATTTTGACAAAGCTTGCATCCTGATTCTATCAGCATATCTTACTGCTGAGAAAATATCAGGATTCTGTACAATATGGCATCATGAACTGTTATGTCAGATACGTAGTAAACTATCTAGTGCTTCTCATTAATAGAGCAACAGTGACATTTATTTCAAACCATTCAGTATTATTAGGACAATTTCTTCTATTCAAGAAGTGAAGTAAAAGTCTTCATGGCATGTTAAGATTTGTAGACTGTTTGTCTTCTTAATGGTATAAATCCAAAAACATGTCTTGTTTTTGTTGTTGTTATTTATATTATTATTTTAAATCCAAATATCTTTAATCATGAAATGTTTTTTCTGGATTCTTAAAGGGTTGTCCATCTGGCTGTGCTGGGCCATCAACTAAATTCCAGCGTCCTGCCTCACAAGCTACTTCTGTTAAAGCTGAACCAGGTTCTGCATTGGGTAGCATTGCTTCTGCTTCAGTCAATAGGGTGCGTATGATTTGCAGTTTGTCTGTATGATTAAGTAAAATGGCCTTCAGTGGTTTAAGCATTCCATAGATCCATCTATCCTTCCTTATTTAGGAAGAATTCTTAGGTGGTGGCAAGTTTAATTCTTATCTAAACATAAAATAAACATGCTGTGTTAGCGCCATAGTTACATGCAAAGAATTTTATGCATTTTCCGTTTGGCTGCTTGTCCAAACAGTGCAATTCTGTGTATAGAGACCTGTATAAATATTTCAACTATTGAACTTGAACAGTATTTAGTGTCTCAGTATCTGGTGCCCTGTTTAAGGCAATCATCAATCATCCTTCATATATTCTTAGTAAGGAAATATAGTTACTCAGTTGTAATATTTGATATTGCCAAATTCGCAGCATGAGCACCAAAGGCTTCAATATATGTAATTTATATATCTTACTAGGGGCTTTCCCTATTTTTTTGTGCAGGAAAAATTGTAATTTGATTTCTGTTCAGGAATAGTTTGGAGGAAGTTATTTATAGAGTGAGTTGAATATTCTAGGTTTTCAGTTATACAAATTTTGAATGGTTCTCTAGAATACAACAGTGCATGTTATAAACAGTCGTCATTGTAGTCAGCCGTTACTCGTATGTGAGTATACGTTTTTCACCTGCAGTTCATACATATTCCGCTGTATGCAGATGACATTGATGGTTCAACAGGCCAAATCCTTGCATAGAACATGTGACGACATTCGGTACACCTGAGAAAAGGGGGTGGACGTGGTTGGGTTTGTCCGAGTTTTCTTCTAAGATGAGCCTCTGTTTGCCAGTCTTCGACACTCTGTTTCAAACTGCTGGACAGCAGTGGATGTGGTTGCATGCCAGCGAGGGTGATCTTCAGCAAGTGTGTACCAAGTACTGGGGTCAATTTTTGTCCTCTTCATGGTCTTTTTGAGCTGATCTTTGTAGCGTTTCAGAGGGACACCGCAAGTCCTCCTGCCAGAACTGAGTTCACTGTACGTATATAGTAATTGGCAAGGTAGTCTGTCACTCATGCGTTGGACATGTCCAATCCATCTGAGCTGGTGACTGATGATGGAGGCTTCTGTACTCTTCATCTGTGCCCTTTCAAGAACTGAAACATTGGTTATGTAATTCTCCCATTTGATATTCAGGATGATCCTAAGCTTCTGCTGATGAAAACTTTCTAGTTTTTTGATGTCACAGCGGTATAGAGTCCATGTTTCACAGCCATACAGTAATGTGAAGCCAACAACAGCTTGGTACACCATCAGTTTAGTGGATATTTTTAGATCTTTATTTGAAAAGACTTTGTGGGAAGGACATCCAAATGCACAATGAGCAGCTCGTATTCTGTTTTCTACGTCCATCTCCGAGGTACAGCGTTTCGAGAGAATATTTCGAAGGTAGGAGAAGTGGTCTTCTTGTTCCAAAGATGTAACTGAGATGGTGATGTTGAAGTCTGGCAAACTGGTTCCAGGAACAGGTTGTGCAAGAACTTTAGTTTTCTAAATGTTGATAGTCAGGTCAAAGTGTTCATAAACTGTTTTTTAAAGCAGTCAACAAACATACAGTACAAAATATGTAACCATTGAGCTGGAATGTTATTCCTTATACCTGAAAAACATCATGGTGGTAACGAAGAGGTAAAATATAGTACATTTGGAATGGGAATTTTAATTGATGTCATATGAAATTTAAATGAACACTCTGGAAATGTTGAAGTATAAAGGGGTTCGAAATATCTACAAGTTCAACATTAATGATTTAGCTTCAGCTTGTGCCAGTGGACAATATTTCGTCAACTCAATTGTAATGTAAAGTCGGTCAAAAAGAAAACGGTCTTTCATTTTGTAGATGATCTTTTGTTGTTTTACATATCACATTCTTCATTCCAGTCCAGAGTTTCCTTGCATCTGTTCTGATAGGATGTCTAAACTCACTAAAGTCAGAGTACAGTAAAAGATCTGTGACACATGAAGTGAAGTATTAAGTGTTTACTTTCTTTGAACAGAGGTTTACTGAGGGTGGAGGTCCCATTATTTTAGCCAGAATATAAACTATAAATATGTTACTCCACAATCTGTCCTTGAACAACTTCAGTTGCCTTTATATCCCTCTGACAGTCGCATACCAGCATTCCCCATTCACTTGTTTTATAACATCGGTAAGTTATAATAATTTTTACGTTCTGTTCTTTCATTTTGTTTATGTTATATTCACGCATTTGCATTTTCTATTTTAACTCTCCTTCTTACAAGCTATATAAAGTTCATGTCAACCTCGCAGCATAAACGTCTATTACCCGGGGGGAACGGCTTGACAACTTTGTTTTACATGATTTTATAGTATTTTAATTATGATACAATTTGATTTTGGGATGGGAGTATTGGATTAACAAGGACACATTGACATCACATCAGAACATTGCTTAGTGCTCAACATTTTATGACAAGATGGAGTTTATTTCTATGCCACTATTCATCAACTTTTAATATGTCATATTGCATGTGTCACAGTTTTAGTTTTCTTAGTGGGGGGGTGTTTCTTTAGGTCTTATTGTAATATACAAATTTTAACCTATTTAACTGAAGAAGAGAATGAACATATCGACGGCTTACTTCTAAAACCTTGTATGTCCTGATGCTCTTCCTATGCATTACTTTCCTTAAGACTGGCCACGCCTCCCGGACACATATGGATATAATACCAATATAATGGTCCGTTATTGGACATTATAAATTTTCCAGCTAACTCATTCTTGGTTGCCTGCGTTTCGCCCTCGTGTGCTAAGTTAGGCTTGTCAGTTGGGACTTAGCACACCTCCCAAGACGCAAGGCTAGCGCATACCATGGAGGCCACTGCATAGCCTACTTGAAGCCACCAGCAGTGCCAATGCATTATGAGAGCTATGTCTCATTTTCAAAAATTGATGCCTGCCTGGCCATCAAATGATGTAGATATTGATTCCCATAGGGAACCTAAAACCAAGGCAACCAAGAATGAGTTAGCTGGAAAATTTATAATGTCCAATAATGGACCATTATATTGGTATTATAAATTTACTCATTCGGGACAAATATTTTAGGTTCCCTATGGGAATCAATATCTACATCACATATGGATATGCAGTCCATCAGAACAATTTTCATTGTGTTGAATTTCCTATGCTGTTGTGTAAAGGAAAATGGACCTTACCATACCGTATAGTAGAGATGTTGTTTGCATCAGTATTTACGCACTCCTACAGTATAATGCATTTAAGGTTCAATTTCCTTTACACGTTAGCATAGGAAAATGAACACAACGAAAATTGTTCTCATGGGCTGCATATCAATACTGTATGTGTCTGGGAGGCGTGACCAGTCTTTAGGGAAATAATGGGTAGAAAGAACATTGCGAGATACGAGGTTTTAGAAGTAAGCCGTCGATATTCTCAAAAATGTACTATATATATATATATTGTAAATGTGAAATGTAATAACATTTTTAATACATAGTATTGACTAGGCGGATTATCCATCTCTCTATTCACTGAAAAGATCTGTTAAATGAGAAAACATACTGCTGAATACAGAAGTAAAAACTATCCAACAGGGAATATGGAAACACTAGATATGATTTGTTCGACAAGAAGGCATTTAACTTTCTGAAAGAATGTTTCTTGACGGTCCACCTTCCCAATACATTAAGTTATATGTTTTTTTATTAATTTACATAAATAATGTTACATCATTACTATGTCATAAGTGGGCATTTTACATTGTGTATCTACGGGTACAATGAAAACTATCTCTGCCATTTCTAAAGATGAAAGGAGAGTATTAAAAGGTGAGAAAAACACGAGAGAACAAATATGAAAACCCTTTCCGTTGGTACTTATAAAATAACAACAGTGCACTGAAAGGTGTGAAAAACATCAGACAAGAAATATGGAAACATTTGCATGGGGGGCCCATAAAAATATCAGTGTATTATTGCAGATCACACTTTTTCTAAAATAAATGTTAGTAGAAGCCTTCTTTTTCAGACCAGTGGGTTATTAAACATTATTTTCTAGTCACACTCTTAGGCAATGACTTGGAGTTTACACTCGACCATGTGCGTCTGCGAGAGAATATCTTTGGCCACCATTTTGAATCCGACAAAATTTCGACCAGCTCAAGTGATCAAGGTGCAAGTTTCAACATTCGTGCCACCTCTGCGTGCTTTAAAGATGCGGATGTCAGTCCACTTTCTGAATGATTTTAATTTTGTCTTCATTAGTAAGGTATTTCACAACTTTTTCCATATCTCAAGACAAATGTGCACTATGCTAGTCAGCTTCACACAGTTATGTTCCTAATCCAGATGTAGGCTGTCATGCAACAAATACTTGCTACTATTCACTGAACAACTCAACACAAAATTAATTTATAACTTCTGAATGGAATGCAGAATACAAGCACTAACAGGCCCACTGTGTTATTTAGCAGTCTTGCTGCTAACCAGCGAGCAAAACTGAACACTCCTGAAGATAACGGCTTGTTCCCCAATGGTGCAATTTACCGTGTGAAGTTTAGGAATTCAAGGGCTTTTCCCATTATCATGAAACTCTGGTGAGGGCTCTTACCCAAATTGGAAATCACGTTCCTGTCACAAGGGATGACGAACAACATTTTCAGGTGTAGGAAAAATATGATCGTACTAAGTGGTAATAGCAAAAATTTGTGATGTGATAAGTGAGGTATTTTTATTTTAATTTAATCTGATGATAATCAGGACTTTGAATTTATGACTGCTAAGCGGGAAAACGTGTTAATGAGGAACACACTAAGAAGGTTTCTGTGTATATGGAAAGATAGAACACACTATAGCATAAACTCAATGACAGATCAGCGTCAGAGGAGGGATGGGCCCTCTGTTGATGAAAATGGGAAGCAGAATCAAGCTTGTCAGTGGTTGAGAAGAAATTGACGTAGAGGAATTGGGATTGAAGAGAAGAGAGCAGCAGTGTATGGAGATGTGGAGATTGACCTTGTCCTTGTCTTCTCTTTCTGTTGCTCCATCTTTGTCATTGTGTTTATCATATTGTGTGTTCTTGTCTTCCTATCTTGACCTGATTTGTAACCAGTCTTTATGTTTATCCTTTGTGTTTCCCATCTGCTTCTTATTTTCATGTCTCTGATGTACATTCATACATTTGATTCTCTAGCACAGAAGCACATTATGTTCAGACATGTTCCAAATATGAACTTTTATCTTCTTGGTCTTCGTTATAAACGCAGGGAGTTAGTTACATGAATTTATAAACACTCTGTATATATTCTTGAAGTTACTTTATTGAATGAAACCAGTAAAATTTTGAAATATATTCTACTCATACAGTTGCGAGTGCAAGAGACCAGGATGCCATTCAACCATCAAGCAAAGGTGAAATCTAACGTCCGCAGTAACTTCTTTGGGAAGAGAGCTAAGTTAGATAAATCACCTCCTTCAAGACTGTTCCTAAATGTAAGCTGAGGCTCTTGGAGGAAAAATATATTAACATATATCCTCTGCTATTTTATGCAGTTTGATGAATAATTTACCATAATAACCTCTACAGTTTGATAAGTATTCAGCTTGCTTCTATATTAATACAAAACAGTATATTAACAGAATCTTGATCCTGAAATAATGTTTAATTAATGAATCAAAATTAACCTTTGTTTATTAATATACTGTAAGAAGTGTGTAAACATTATCCGAATCGTGAAAATGTTTATGCAATGTATGCATCCAAATTAACCATTACATTCTATATCTTTGGCATATTTTCATGCCTGAAGAGATTTGGTCTTTAAATGTCATTTCTAAAATTAACTTTTCTTAAAAGAATGATTTATTTGTTGTTACTGCAGTTGAGTAACTTAACATTGTAATAAGATAGTTTATAAAATTATCAAACAACCACTACAATTATCAGTTTCACATTATAATGAACGGAAGTTTTAAATTACTAGTCAGTTTAATTTCCTGCATGTACAGATTAGTGGTAATGGGCGTTTGGGAATATTCTTGTATTTACAAACATAGCAGAATATGTCCTATGTGCACCTCTGTGTGCATGTACATTGAGTGTCATTTAAAGTGTCCACCTCAAATAATTCGTAAACCATAAAAAGATATTGAAAATCTGTTCCCCCCACCCCCATTGACAGTTATGATACCAACGGATTCATAATTGAACTTGTAGTACTTGCCGAGATGATGACACTCACTTTATTTTTTTCAAATGGAACCACACTGTTTTCTACACCTAACATTAGAGATATGAAACCCCATGACGCAACAGCCCCGAAGGGCCATGGCCTACCAAGCGACCGCTGCTCAGCCCGAAGGCCTGTAAATTATGAGGTGTCATGTGGTCAGCACAAGGAATCCTCTCGGCCATTATTCTTGGCTTCCTAGACCGGGGCCACCATCTCACACAATTGTAATCAAGCAGACTGAGTGGACCTTGCCAGCCCTCATATTCAGGTAAAAATCCCTGACCTGGCCGGGAGTCGAACCCGGGGCCTCCGGGTAAGAGGCACACATGCTACCCCTACACCCTGGGGCCGGCATCATTAGAGATATGGACATTGCAAATTAAGGGATGTCATTATTTTTTAAATCTGACCAGTATTTCTGGAGAAAAGGTATGTCATCAAACATGTTTCATTTCCCAGCCACGGGGCCTATTCAAACAAATTACTAAACCGGTGGCGAAAGCACATGCTATGTACAGAGCTCCTATACATTTCTTTTGACAGCTAGGTATTCGTTTTACTGTGCCTGTAAATATATTGTGATAACATTGTGAAACACAAAACCTTTAATATTGCCAAAGGTAACAGGTAAAGGAAAATTGGATCTACTTTAAGGGACAACATTAATTCGAATAGCATGGTCCACATCCAGGGAATGAAACATGTTTGAAGACATTCCTTATTCTCAAAGTACCAAATTTATTCGTGTATATCTCGCAATCCCCCCCCTGAAAACTCAAGTTTGAAAATCAGGGTGTGAGGTATCTGTGAGAAGTTAGTCAATTGGACTTGATTAGAATTAAAATACTTTTTATAAGTAATAAAGCCTCACAATTTTATATAATAGATTGTATTTTATTATGTTCTGTAACATGTTATTAGCCGGCCCTGTAGTGTAGTGCCTCTTACCCAGAGGTTCCGGGTTCGATTCCTGGCCAATTCAGTGATTTTTACCTGGATCTGAGGACTGGTTCGAGGTCTACTGTGCCTACGTGATTACATTGAGGAACTACTGTATCTGGTGGTGGGATGGCGGTCCCTGTCTAGAAAGGCAAGAATAACAGCCGTGGGGATTCGGCATGCTGACCACACGACACCTTGTAATCTGTAGGTCTTCGAGCTTAGCAGTGGTTGGTTGGTTGGTAGTCTAAGGCCCTTCAGGGTTGTAGTGACACGGGGTTCGGTTTGGTTTGTAACATGTTATTGAATATTCAGTCAGTCAGTCACCATTAATCTGCATTTAGGTCTGTCAGTTAGGTGGCAGATTCCCTGTCAGTTGTTTACCAAGTCTTTTCTTAAACAATTTCAAAGAAGTGTGAAATTTATCAAATATCTCCCTTTAAATTATTTCAATCCCAAATTATTCTCCCTAAAATGAATATTTGCCCCAATATCTTGAATTCCAACTTTATCTTCATATTATGATCCTTGAAATGGTTATGCTATAATATAATTTCACGTGGCTATTTCTAGCCGAGTGCAGCCTTTGTAAGGCAGACCCTCCAATGAGGGTGGGCGGTATCTGCCATGTGTAGGTAACTGCGTGTTATTGTGGTGGAGGGTAATGTTATGTGTGGTGTGTGAGTTGCTGGGATGTTGGGGACAGCACTAACACCCAGCCCCCTAGCCATTGGAATTAACCAATGAAGGTTAAAATCCCCGATGGTGGTGGTGGTGATTATTGTTTTAAGAGGAAGTACAACTAGGCAACCATCCTCTATATAACACTAATCAGAGGGAAAAATGGAAGGGGTCCGACACTTCGAAAAATGAAGATATCGGCCAAAGGAAGGCAAGGGCCATGAAGGGCGTGAAAATGAAAGACTCCCTAGCCCTCGCAAACCTAATAGCGTCGGGGTCGGAAAAGAACAAGAGTTGACCAAGAGAGGTCGGATAGGATAGATGAAAGTGAGGAGCCTGACACAAGTAAGTGGAAGCAATGCCAGGACTCAGCTAAGGGCCCCGTGGTCGCCAACCCACGCTCCAAAGTTCAGAGCCCCTGGGGCCTCTTTTAGTCGCCTCTTACGACAGGCAGAGGATACCATGGGTGTTATTCTACCGCCCCCACCCACAGGGGGATAAAATCCCCGACCCAGCCAGGAATCGAACCCGAGATCCTCTGAACCGAAGGCCAGTATGCTGACCATTCAGCCAATGAGTCAGACATAGTTATCTTGTACAAGGGAAAGCATGTCTGCCATTTTCCAGTAAATTTATCAGAAGCCTAACCTTAACATAAGGGGGTGATTATTATTTCAAGAAAAGTACAACGGGGTAACTGTCTTCTCTCAACACATATCAGAAGGAAAATGGAAGAGTTCTGACACTTCAAAGAATAAAATTATTGGCAAAAGGAAGGGAAAGAGTGGTGGTGGTGGTGATTATTGTTTTAAGAGGAAGTACCACTAGGCAACCATTCTCTATATAACATTAATCAGAGAGAAAAAAAATGGAACAGATGCAACATTTCGAAAAAAAAAAAAGAAAGAAAAGATATTGGCCAAGGAAAGAGAAGGCCATGAAGGGCGTGAAAATGAAAGATTCCCTAGACCTCGAGTGCTCTAATACCGTCGGGGTTGGAAAATAACAAGAGTTGTCCAAGGGAGGTCGGATAAGATAAATGAAAGTGAGGAGCCTGGCACAAGTAAGTGGATGCAATGCCAGGACTCAGCGGTTGCCAACCCACGCGTCCAAGTTCAGAGCCCCTGGGGCCCCTTTTATTCGCCTCTTACAACAGGCAGGGGATACCGTGGGTGTTATTCTACTGCCCCCCACCTACAGGGGGAAGGAAGGGAAAGATCATAAAAGGTGCAAAAATGAAATACTCCCCAGGCCTTGCAAGCCTAATACCATCGAGGTCAGAAGAGAACAAGAGTTGATCAAGGGAGGTCGCATAGAACAGGTGAAAGTGAGCCTGGCACGAGTAAGTGGAAGCAATGCGAGACTCACCTAGGAGAACCATGGTTGCCAGCCCATGCTCAGAAGTTCAGAGTCCCTCGCCACTTTTTTTGTGCTTCTTGTGACAAGCAGGGGATACAATGGATGGAGTACCCACCGGGGTACTTAAGTAAGGTCAGATTAACTTTGAGATAGGATGAGCAATGTTGGACCAAGTCCAGCACGGGACCCCAAAGGGTGAGTGACACTATCACCTCAGTCCCGTTCCTAGCCCGTTTGCTCACACCAGTATGATAAGTTGCTAGGCAGAGATAACTGGAGTCAGTAAATGTGGCGCAATATCTGAAACTTTTAAAACCGGAACAATTACAGTCAATTGTTATTTTGTTCCATTTCGTAAATTTTGTTGAGAAGAAACCATTTTAGGATGATGACTTAAAGCAGTAAAAGTATTGTACTTGTGCCAACTTGCGTAGCTGGTATTTGGCAGAAATTTGTTTTCATCTGGGCTGTTTGAATGTGGTCATACTTGTAAGGAATATCTATGTATTATTTATGATAAATTGGACTTTCTCGGGATCGTTGAGTGAGGTGGATAGATTAGCTTCCCTTATACAGGATATCCCATCTAAGTTTTTCACCTCAAATATCTTTCAACTAGTTGAAGATAGCAGTAAGTGGTTTTTCACCTTGGTGAATAACAATAAGGAGCATGTGAGTGAAGGTGCAATATGTGTCCCATGCTTTGATAAGCGCCAAGGCAGCAATACCAAGTTATTGTAATACCAAGTTATTGTTCTTAAATGGTACTATACCTATTTTTGTCACATACAGTATATAGTTGTTTGTTGGCAGCCACATTCATTGATGAAATTTTTCCCATAGTCAGACGTGTAGCACTGGTGAGAAGGAGTATTAAAGAGAGTGCATTTTCAGCTGTAGCACCACCATTCTGAACATTGACGGCTCGGTGATGGTAGTATGCCAGAGGTGGTTTGTATGTTCACTATCAACATGTTGTATGAGTCATGCATAGGCCTTGTCTTCTTGACTTTTGGGCTTCAATCTCCTGACATATATGAGAATGGCACTCACGAGTATTGAAGAGTCCGACTGTAGAAATAATTACATCGCTAAATGTGGCTGCTTGGTGGTGTAGTGGTGATTCATGTTTTAAGAGGAAGAAAAAGAAAGGGAAGAGGCACAAAGGGCATGAAAATGAAAGACTCCATAGACCTAACAAACCTAATACTGTTGGGGCTGAAGGTGAACAAGAGTTGAACGAGGGGCTCAGATAGGAGTATGAAAGTGAGGTGACTGGGACAACTAAGTGCAAGCAATACCACACTCGGCTAGAGGCCTGTGGTCGCCAAATTGATGCTCCCAAGATCGGAGCCCTTTGGGTTCCTTTACAGTGCCTCTTACAACAGGAGGGAGAAATATGGCTACCTGTGATACAAATGGGTACAGTTCCATTTCAGTGCTTATTAAAGCATGGGAGACACACTGCACATTCTTTCATGTGATATTTATTGTTATTAATGTAGGTAGTAAACTTGTGTCCTCATCCCAAAGTGGTGCAGCTCTTTTTAGGCACACCCTCAATGGAGGTGAGCTGCATGTACCATTTCAACCATGTACCAGCCCTCCTGCCATTCTTAAATTTTTGGCTGTACCAGGAATCGAATCCAGGCCTCCGAGGACATCAGCTAATAGTGCTAACCATTATGCTACGGAGGTGGACATTAATGTAGGTGAAAACTACATTGTCGGTATCTTCAACTACTCAGGAAATATTTGAGGTGAGAAACTTAGGTGGACCATCCTGTATAACTAGAGTTATGCCTTTTTAACTGATTACTGGATCTGTGGGTAGAAGGAAGAAGTTCTTGAAGAATGTCAGGCTTCCAATACCGATAGTAGATCATCCATAGTTCTAATGCCTCACAATGGGTATAAAACAAGCATGCTTCCATCTAGTCAAAGCAACCAAATGGTTTGAAGTTTCAAGAATAACTACGGTATTGGAGGTGAATTCTAGGTACAGTGGACCCGTTACAACTCTGCTGCTGAGTAGCTGTGGCCTTTCTAAGAATTTGAAGGGTCAAGCAAGTGTGATCACTGCTATTCCAGTTTGAATGACATTTTCTGCGAAGTTGGCCAACCTTACAAGTAGCGCTTTCTTCACACTAGTGCTATAAATTCGAGAAACATTTTTGCAAAGCCTATGAGAATGTCATTCTTTTTTCACCCTCTTCCATGAACCACTAATGTTGCACAATGGCTTAGTTATAATGTGTGGGTACTGTACTGGTACCTAACTTTTCAGCCACAACCAGATGGCCCAGAAGATGACTTTCCTCCAATAAAGATATTTTGAATAATCCATAAATATTTTTTCCTGCTTTTCCAGGCTATGTCAGAGTGTTCAAAGAAAGAGAAATCGTTATGTTCTCCAGGAGGTCGGACTTCTCCCAATATTGGTCCATTTGAGTACAAATCCAAAGATGAACAAAAGAATGAAGAGCAGAGTACAAGAGACTTAGGAACCAATACTGGGGATGACAGCAGTTATTCATCCATTTACTCTTTCCTCAGAACAGAAAAATCTGATGAAAGTATGAGGAGTATGCTTGGTGATAAGAAGAATCATTTGTACCCATACAAAACAGAGGTAAGACTTAATAGATGTTAATGTTTAATTAAAGTTGGCAGTTGTCTTAGTTATGGAAGAGAAAATTTTGAGAAAGTTTTGCAACTGTATTATTGAAATAGTTCATTTTTCCACAATCTGGAATTTATCTAGAAACCTTCACATTTCAAACCCAGCAAGTTTCGCGCAGCTATGAACTTGCATTCTGCAGATGGTGGGTTTGAACCCTAATGTTGGCAGCCCTGAAGGTGATTTTCGTGGTTTCGCATTTTCACACCAGGCAAATGCTGGGAATGTTCCTTAATTAAGGCCACGGCCGCTTCCTTCCCACTCCTAGCTCTTTCCTGTCTCTTTGTGGCAATAAGACCTATCTATGTCAGTGTGGCATAAAGCAAAATGTAAAAAAAAATAAAATAAATCACATTTCAAATATAGCCGTGAAATCTACAGTTCATTAGCACTTTAAATCTTAGAGAACTAAGATGCAGTCCGTTATTCAGTGGCTTGTAATTTAGTTATGCTGGAAGAATGGCAAAACCAAACACTAAATGTGTCACCAGATATCTTCTATGTTGGTTCATTTTTTTCTGTCTGTGTGGTAGTGGTGGTTAAAGTCATTACTTTGATGTATCGGCAACAACTGTGGCAGTGACACAAATGTAACAGCCCCAAAATGTCTTGTGAAACATTTTATCCTGTTGTTGGTTGGAAGAGTCGCTCTTACTTCCAAAATGGGAGGACGTGACGTGCGCTGGCCTATACGCAACCAGTAGTAAAGGGCTGTTATCGCTGTCACCCAATGATTTATTGTGTTACACAAGCAGGTCAAGGGGAATGTATGAAATATTTCTGTGACACATTGTGCAAAAAGCATATTACTTCCATGTTTCAAGTGTATTACATTAGATTTACAAATAAGTTTACACTTCAAAATAAATAGTAACTAAAATTTAAAACATGGTGTAAAGAAAAACACCTGAAAACTATCAGAGAACCAACATATTTACACTCTCCACCATTAGTCACAAGAGCAATAACCTGTGAGCCTGCTTTGATTGAAGGTGAATGTTGGATAAAGACAGGTTGGAATGCCATGACCAGGTCATGAATGCAAATGCATTGACACCTAGTAACAAGCCTGCAACTCTTTTCTATGCCTGACTTGCCAAATAAATGTAGCACCTCCACGAAATGGTTATCAGTTGGTCGGGCTGAGTGGCTCAGACGGTTGAGGTGCTGGCCTTCTGACCCCAACTTGGCATGTTCGATCCTGGTTTAGTCCGGTGCTATATGAAGGTGCTCAAATACGTCAGTCTCGTGTCGGTAGATTTACTGGCATGTAAAATAATTCCTGTGGGACTAAATTCCGGCACCTTGGCATCTCCAAAAACCGTAAAAGTAGAGTTAGTGGGATGTAAAGCAGATGACATGATTAAGGTTACCAATTGCACGTTTGTGACAAAATATTGAATTGAGCAAGTTGGCTACACAGTTTGGGACACACAGCTGATAGCTCGTATTAGGAGATGGTAGGTTTGATCACCACTGTCGGCAGCCCTGAAGAGGGTTTTCCATGATTTCCCATTTTCACACCAGGCAAATTTTGGGGCTGTATCTTAAGGACATGATCATGTCCTTCCTAATACCAGCCCTGTCCTATACCATTGTCATAATAAGACCTGTCTGTGTCGGTGCGACGTAAAACAAATTGCACCAGGTGAGTTGGCCGTGCAGTTAGGAGCGTGCAGCTGTGAGCTTGCATCCGAGAGATAGTGGATTCGATTCTTACTATCGGCAGCCCTGAAGATGGTTTTCCGTGGTTTCCCATTTTCACACCAGGCAAATGCTGGGGCTGTACCATAATTAAGGCCACAACCGCTTCCTTCCAACTCCTAGGTCTTTCCTATCCCATCATTGCCATAAGACCTATCTGTGTCGGTGTGATGTAAAGCCACTAGCAAAAAACAAATTGCAAGAAAAATAAATATGGCAACCTGTTACTTTCAGAATTTACTTACAGTGCATGACAGTGATAAGACTTTTTTGTTTGTTTTTAATATCTGAAGCCATCTCTTTTCAGTTTCAGTCAATTTATAATGGTTAGGTTTTTCATCAATCCCTGAAACTAATTTTGAATAATAAATTTATAAACTAGGTGAAAAATAAAACGTATGGTAACAGTATTATAGTTGGAAAATAAACAACTGTTTCATTCTTGAAAGAACATCATCAGATTCTATCAAATCACACTCAGATATTTAGAAATGTATAAACATAGATAGATACAAAAGGGGGCTTCTACCACAGGGGCTAATGTGCAAGATGGCAGCCGCATGCAACTACCTAGTGCTGTAGCTCCCAAGGCAAGATGGCCACTATACATTGGTTATATGAGATTAAATCTAGAGAGCTATGGTACTCCAGTGGCTTACAACTTGTAACTTATGACCCATTAGTTTTATCAGCCTAACTTTTGGGAACTGTGGCAGGGGCTACCAGGCAAGATAGCTGCTGTACATTGGTTACATATTTGAAAACCTGAAACCTGGAACTTTTCTTAATGAAGTTCCAGATTGCTTGAGTAAAGAGAATCAGATTTCAAATTCCTAAGTATTTAAATATAAATAAACATAAATGTTTATACATTCTAAATATTTGAGCATGATATGATAGAACCTGATGATGTTCTTTTAAGAACGAAACGTGCCATTCTATTTTAATTAAGTTGTTCCTTTTTCAAGTGTAATACTGTTACCATACGTCTTCTTTTTATATAGTTTATAAATTTATTACTCAAAATTAGTTTGGCAAACTGAAGAACCCAAGAGTTATAAAAAAAATATATCGTGATAAGATTGTCACCATGCCAGAGTAACAGTGATGGTTTTGTATGCCTACACCTGCTGTGTGACAATTTCTGAGTTGTCCTTCTTTGCAGGCTTGTGCTTCTCACTATTATATGAATTCTCTATGTGATGATGGTGACTATGAAGGAAGTTTTAATATACAGTAAAGCAGTTGCTCATTGTGGAAAGCGAATTGAACAGTGAAGAAAGTGAATTAAATGTTTAGCCAACTGTTGACTGTAAGCATAATATCTAAGTGGAGAAGTCTTTTAACATTTATATATCTTGAACTATGTATAAAACAGTACTGTAAACATTCCTGCAGTGACCAACAAAAAATGGGGATGTTAACAAATATAGAATTTAGATATCTTCACTTCATAATGCACATTTATGTTCAAGAATACAATATCCAATCAATAGATTGTATAAAAAAAGCCTGGATTCAATTCCAAATCTCTCCAAAGTGTTCATAAGGAGTGAGAACATATGATACTCCTTAGTTGCAAGGTGACATTGAGCCTTGGTGTTATTCAACAGGAGTAGGCTGTATGCTTAATTCGGGTTTCACCCTTTTCTTACCCTGTTATCATAATCTCACATCCATATGAGCAGGTTACCCATGGGAGTCAAATAGAAAGACCTGCACCAGGTGAGCCGAACATGTCCTCGGACAGTCGCAGCACAAAGCCATACGCTAAAAATAACCAATATGTTATCACCTTCTGTGATGTATGTTTAATTTCCATTGGGTAGATGGTCATTATTAAGTTATTTACATTGAGCAAAAGTCTTCATATGTGAGCAAATCTTGTCACCCTATCCCTTCAGATACATCAGCAATGGGTAATCCTGTAAATGGGCATTCATCTTGGGTAGTTTTCTTATTTACATTGCAGATTTTGTTATGTCAATCACATTCCATAGTCTCAAAATTCTTCAAGTATATCTTCTTGGATCTGATAATAAGCTCACCGGACAAAAAATTAGTCACCCCTCAAGAAATCATTACGAGCATTGTTTAATACCGTGTAACTCCGCCTGTGGACTTGATAACCGCCTGAATTCGGTTAGGAAGTGAGTCCACAAGGTTGTGCAGGTACGTCGCATCCAGGTTAAGCCACTTGCTGAGGGATTTGATCCCGCAATTCCACCAAAGTGCGGGGATGCTGATGTCAGCATTTTACCTGCTGTTCCAACATATGCCTCAGATTTTCAACGGGGCTCAAGTCAGGTTATTTTGCAGGCCAATTAAGATGTAATAATAATAATAATAATAATAATAATAATAATAATAATAATAATAATAATAATAATAATAATATTGGTTTTTACGTCCCACTAACTACTTTTATGGTTTTCGGAGACACCAAGGTGCCAGAATATAGTCCCGCAGGAGTTCTTTTACGTGTCACTAAATCTACCGACACAAGGCTGACATATTTGAGCACCTTCAAAGACCACTGGACTGAGCCAGGATCGAACCTGCCAAGTTGGGGTCAGAAGGCCAGCGCCTTAACCATTTGAGCCACTCAGCCCGGCACACGATGTAATAGGGTGGGGCAGTGTTCATAAAACCAGTCCCATATGCATCCAGCCCGATGAAGTTTGTTGTTGTCATCTTAAAAAATTGGGGTTTCAGTAGCATACTCATCATGCAGATGTTGACTGAAAGGCAACACCTGATTATCCAGAATGTTAAAATAAACTTGCTGCTTCATGTTAGTGATCACCTCAGTGATGGGCCCAATCCACGATACAAAAAACACCTCCAAAACATCAAAGACCCACCTCTGACTTGAACCTGACCTTGCACACATCCAGGATGAAATGCTTCATTTGACCTTCGATGCACTCGATGATGTGCATCGTTGGAATACAGGAAAAAAAATGTGATTCGTCAAACCATATTGCAATCAGCTACTGTCCACATTCAATGATTTCTAGCCTATTGAAGACGTGCAGCTTTATGTGCCTGTGTGAGGAATGGCCTCTTGTGAGGTGACCTACTCCAAATATTCATTACATGCAGTTCCTGTTGCAGTGTTCTCTAGCTAACAGGCTGGGATGGACCTTCATTCACTGACTGCAGCAATTCCTGTCGGGTTTGCAAGTGATTTTGATTCACAAGCCATGAAACGCGTCTCCAGTCCCTCTCAGTCAGGATCTTTTAACATTTATATATATTTATATATTTATGTTGTGAGACTGACAGTAGGCAATGATATGATGATAAATGGGGATAAAGGTCAGGTTGTGAGTTTCACAAATAGCAAAAGTCCTCTCAGTTTTAATTACTGTGTTGATGGGGTGAAAGTTCCCTTTGGGGATCATTGTAAGTACCTAGGTATTAATATAAGGAAAGATCTTCATTGGGGTAATCGCATACATATGATTGTAAATAAAGGGTACAGATCTGTGCACATGGATATGAGGGTATTTAGGGGTTGTAATAAGGATGTAAAGGAGAAAGCATATTTGTCTCTGGTGAGACCCCAACTAGAGTATGGTTCCAGTGTATGGGACCCTCAGCAGGATTACTTGATTGAGGAAAAAAAAAAAAAGCAGCTCGATTTGTTTTGGGCGATTTCTGACAAAAGAGTAGCGTTACAAATATGTTGCAAAGTTTGGGTGGTATGTTCTGAGCTGTCAGTGGAGAGATGGCGTGGGAGGACATCACTAGATGAATAAGTTTGAGTGGTGTCTTTAAAAGTAGGAAAGGTCACAATATGAAGATAAAGTTGGAATTCAGGAGGACAAATTGGGGCAAATATTCATTTATAGGAAGGGGAGTTAGGGATTGGAATAACTTACCAAGGGAGATGTTCAATAAATTTTCAATTTCTTTGCAATCATTTAAGAAAAGGCTAGGAAAACAACAGATAGGAATCTGCCACCTGGGTGACTGCCGTAAATGCAGATCAGTAGTGATTGATTGATTGACTGATCTTTCTCCGACCACAATTCTGACTTTAAAGATATGAACTTCATTAATGTTTCCTTATTGAACTGAGATCAACGATAAGATATCTATTAGGTTCAACCTTTTCAATACTAATTCAGTACGTGTTTTTGTTACAAATACCTTTTATTCAACTTGGAAACTTGTTTTGACATATATATTGTCATCATCAGCCATAAAATAAATCACAAATATATATAAGCAAAGACATAATCTGTAACTGACCATTCACACCATGTGTCATAACAGAAGAGTAATGGCTTAATAATTAAATCTGGCACAGTGACACATTGAAGTAAACATAAAAGTAGGAAAGATCAAAATATGAAGATAAAGGTTGAACCTAATAGATATCTTATAGTTGTTTCACAATTCTGATGTCGTGTTTCATGGCAACGTGTAGTACACCACTGTTTGTAGACTCACTGAACAGTCCACTGCGAAACTCCAACAAATCCAGCAACTTCACACACCGTATGGCCATGGGCACAGCCAAACATGATTGCCTCTTTTTTCCACTCTGTCACATCGTTACATCTACCTATGTTGATGACACTGTCCGCTTGAAACATCAATGTCTCACTGATCACTACTGCCTTTTGCTCACGTAGAGTCAATGCTCATGTAGTTGAGAACAGGACTCGTTCACTGCACCATGTGTCCAGACTTAATGATCCTTCTGTGCGTGCACACTTGGGTGACTAATTTTTTGTCTGGTGAACTTACCTCAGATATATATTTTGAATCATCATTCAGCCAAGCTCCATCTTCATATTTAAGTTATGTCTCAACTTCAGCTATGTGCTAGAGATTACCGTTTCAAAAGCAAGAGGTAAGGTAAACTCTAAAGGATGCCCAGACTCTCTAAATATCAAGGGAAGATGAAAATTTTAATATATAAGAAAGTTAGAATGTGATTTTTTTCCCACCTGATTGTAGATTCGGCCCACTGTGCACCAGTGTGACCTGATTGTTTAGTTCACTTTTGCAATTCTTCTTCTTTTATATAAACTTGTTATTTGAAATTAACTTGTACTATATAACAGTTAACTGTTCTCTCTTTGTAGGATATGGTGTGGGAAAATAGTGAGAACAGAACATCTGCATCGCATATAAAACCTCGACCAGTTTTAAAGGTAAAGTACAAATTTTGATCTAATTTAATTTCAGTGTTTTTCTTTTTCTACTAAACTATCGGTAATATGACACAACTTTTTGCTCCTCCTATCAGAAAGTGGTTATGTTCTGGGTGTTTGGTTGCAGTTACCTTTTTTCTTTTCCACATGCTTTCTCAAATATTTATAAATGTATAAACATTTATAACATGTGTAAGCATTCTATGCTAGGGTGGAGAGAAAAAAAAGGTCTTCATTATGATAAGTTCCAAAATTTCAAATTCCCAAGAATTTAAACAGAAATAAACATCAAATATTTGAGTGTGATTTGATAGAATCTGATGATGTTCTTTCAAGAACAAAACATGTCATTCTGTTTTAATTAAGTTTTTTCTTTTTCAAATATAATACTGTTTCCATATGTTTTCTTTTTCAGGTAGTTTATAAATGTATTACTCAAAATTAGTTTTGGCAGACTGAGGAACTTAACAGTTATGAATTAACCGAGTCAAAACTAATAATAATGGGTGTGGTCTCCGGAGAGGCCTGGTGCAGGTCTTTCGAGTTGACGCCATATAGACATCCTGTGACCAAGCTCGATAGCTGCAGTCGCTTAAGTGCGGCCAGTATCCAGTATTCGGGAGATAGTAGGTTCAAAACCCACTGTCGGCAGCCCTGAAAATGGTTTTCCGTGGTTTCCCATTTTCACACCAGGCAAATGCTGGGGCTGTACCTGAATTAAGGCCACGGCTGCTTCCTTCCCACTCCTAGCCCTTTCCTGTCCCATCGTCACCATAAGACCTATCTGTGTTGGTGCGACGTAAGGCAAAAAAAAAAAAAAGGGTGGGGGGGCATCCTGTGCATCTGTGAGAATTGGGCCCTACCCAGTCCTCAAGCCATTGGAATTAACCAATCAAGGTTAAAATCCCCGACCCAGCTGGGAATCAAACCCGGAGCCCTCTGGACCAAAGGCCAACATGCTAACCATTTAGTCATGGAGCCAGATGAGTCAAAACTGAAAAGAGATGACTTAAGATATGATAAATTTTCTATTTTGGTTCCCTTAATATTGCTTCACCACTGTATACTAATCAAATAATATAAAGCCTAGTGCATAACCCAGCTATCCTTGTACATAAGTACTGTACTGAGTTTCAAGAAATTCTGTAAAGTCTTTTCCCCATGATCTAATTATAAACAAACAGATAGACATACAGGGAGACAGACAAAACTTGAACTAAATCTGCTTTCAATTTCTGTATACCTAATACTACATAAAAACAAAATATGAGGCAAGAATTTGAAGTGCACAGACAAAATTTTAATTTTATTTATCGAGGTGGCTCAGCAGTCTAGTTTCTTGGCTGAATGGTCAGCATGCTGGCCTCCGGTTATTAACTGTGCATGATTAATTCCTCTGGCTCGAGGACTGGGTCTGTTTGTTTTTCTTAATACACTTCTCTTCATATACATGTGTATAAACCCCCACATAAGATTGGTTTTAGAAAGGACATCCAGTTTTAAAACTGAACCAAATCCACATGAGGTACCAACCCCAATTGGAGAAAAAAAATAAAATAATGGCCACGAAGAAGAAGAGCAATATTGATTGTGCACCCTACAGTCAGATCATTCTGACATTGAAGTAAAACCCATCTTTGCTATTGTATTCAAATTCGTCTGCCCAATTATTGAGCCTTAATATTGCTTTCCAGTAGTGCCTTAAAACTCTCTTCAGGAGAAATGATGAAATATGTGTTGGTTTCTAAAAATGATTGTCTTAGACCATTCACTCTGATTTTATTCCATTTATTTTCTAGAGATTTCATACTATGAAGAAATATATACATATATATTTTTCAGGATCCTCCATGGCTTGAAGATGTTACTGTTACACCTGATCTGGTCTACCGATACCAGATGGATGATCAAAATCTTGAAAATGTATTGAAGAGAGATCTTGAAGCTTTAAAGTCTATTCATCAGGTAATTGTTTATTTTCATATTATCACAATTTCCTGTTAGTTAATGATTCTGGTGCTAGTCTTTATTTTTTATATGTAATACAAGGAACCTCATAGTGTGTTTCTTATTAGGATGTTTTCTTGCTTAGCACATCGTAAATTGAAATCCCAATTCCCAACATATTAAATCTATATAAAAATACCTTGCTTATTGCAACATGAATTTTTGCTATTACTGCTCAGTAGATCACATTTTTCCTAGCCCTGAAAATGTTCTTTGTCATCCCTTGTGAAAGGAACATGATTTCCAACATAGATAAGAGCCCTCACCATTGGAAGCTGGTCTGGGAAGGGGAAAGGGCATTGAATTCGTGAATGTCACAGGGTAAGTTGCACCTTTGGGAGGCAAGCAGTTAGCCTCAGGAATGTTCAGTTTTGCTTGCTTGTGCCTGTGAAGGGTAGCAAATATTTGTCACGTGATAGCCTACCTATGGATTAGGAACATAATCATGTGAAGTTGGCTAGCGTGGTGCATATTTGTCATATGATAGCTTAGTTATTGATACAGAAAAAGTAGTGATATTGCTTACTAATGAAGACAAAATTAAAATCCTTGAGGAAGTGGATTGGCATCTGCATCTTCAGGTGTGTAGAAGTGGTGCGAATGTTGAAACTTGCACCTTCAAGTTTTGACTCAAAGTCGGTTGAAGTTTTGTCGAGTTGAAAATGAGCACATAGCTGAGTGTAACTTCCATATAATTCATGGTTGAAGAGTTGGCCAGAAAACCCACTGGTCAGAAATATAAGGCTTCAACTAACATTTGTTTTAAAAATATGTTGACAGTAATATGGGCCCCATTGTCAATGTTTTCATATTTATTGTCTGGTGTTTTCCACATCTTTCAATACACTGTTATTTTAGAAGCCCCAGTGGAAAAGTTATTCATATTTGTTATCGCATGTTTTCCGCACCTTTTAATACTCTCCTCTCATCTTTAGAAATGGCAGATATAGCTTTCACTGTACCTGAACAAACGCAACATAAACCATAAAATGCATTCATGTTGGGGGAAAAAGAGCTTGTTCCATATCTATGTTGGATAGTTTTTATTTGTGTATTCTTGCTTAAGTTCTTATTCCTTGTCCCCTGCAAAAACGTCTTAACAAGGTTTTACTGCATGTATATTTTCTAAAATGAACTCCTATTTGGCATTCTGGATGACCACAAGGGTCCAGAACACAATTGGGGCACATACAAAAATTTAAGTACTTAAAATTACAATATCGATTTATAGTCTATTGACACAATATTTTAACATGTATCATGGGAAATATTAAGTTTTTAAAAATATTTTTACAAATGTCATCTGTTTCATTTTTGGTGATGCTGAGTTCTTTCAGGATAGTTTATTTTAACAAGATACTTATGGAGGGCTTTGGTACACTAGCCTTCCCAGAGAGAATCTGGAAAAGGGAATGGATGAAGAAGAAGACTTATACAGAGAGTTCCACTAACCCATTAAAATGTAGTTTTACGCAACCTGCAGTTTATAGACAACATAAAAATATTGGTCCCTCTTCCTATACACGCCCCGTGGTTGCCAACCCATGCTCTGAAGTTAAGAGTTCCTGGGGCCTCTATGACAGAGCGATAGAGTAGTTTATTACAGAGAACTGAATGGAGACTAGTACTCTATGGTACCTTAGATATGAGCAGGCATGGAGGCATACACTTTTCACGTGGTATCCTGTGGCATATCTGTTCCTCTAGATCATGTAAACTCCTAGCTGCTGCTGAAACCCCAGGTGGTCCCAGGCATGTTAGATAGTCAATAAATCTGGCCATTGGGCAAGCCAAGGAAGTGTGGCACTGATCTGGAGGCATTTCTGTGTTATCCAATCTGTGTGCGACAGAGTACCCTGTTCAAAAATATATCTTGGAAGCCCTAACATGAAGGGCAACACATGTAGCCGCAGGATGTCCTGTACAAGTCGCTGTGCTGTCAATGTCTGTTGTATCACCACTAGCAGTGACTGACTGCCATATGCAAACCAGCACACCAACAGTGGGGGCAATGGAACATAGCCATTGTTGTTCCACAAAGATAACCTGGTTCCAGTCCGTTGTAGTCCAGGTTTGTCATTCACGACACCATTGTAAACAGAGACGACAGCAAGAGGTGGGTGTCAATGTTAGGACACGTAATAGTAACCGCGAGACTATATTTCCTTCAGCCAAGTGCTTGGAAATGGTTCAGGCGGACACAGGAGTGTGTAATGATGATGCTACATGGATGGCAGACACCGTAATAGTTGGATGTGTTCGTGCTTGTTGGTGGATCAGAAAATCGTCTGAATGGTAGCTAGTTGAGGGCATCTTGAACCCTGTTTCAATGTGCATGCTCTAACACATTCTTTGGTCCCAACACACCTCAATGGTCTAGTCAGAAATGGATAGCACTTACATACAAAAATTGTAGATAAATGAGGTAATCCACCTAATCAATACAATATAAAATTAATACTTTATAGTTACTTAAGTGCGGCCAGTATCCAGTAATGGGGAGATAGTGGGTTCGAGCCCCACTGTCGGCAGCGATGGTTTTCCATGGTTTCCCATTTTCACACCAGGAAAATGCCTGGGCTGTACCTTAATTAAGGCCACGGCCGCTTCCTTCCAATTCCTAGGCCTTTCCTATCCCATCATCGCCGTAAGACATATCTGTGTCGGTGCGACGTAAAGCAAATAGCAAAAAAAAAAAAAATTTTTTAAATTAATACTTCAATTTATTTTAATCATGGTACTAGTTTCGGCCTGTTGATATTAAGCCATCATCAGCCATAAGGTCTTAAAACACTTAAGAAACCAATTGGTCAAACATATAACCAAAAGAGATATCATAATACTCAAAAATATAAAATAAGTCACTGTCTTTATGACGTAACACAACACTTGAAAGTATTGTGATCTGTTGGTATACTTCAAAAAATATAAATCACTGTCTTGAAGATCTTTGAATAATTTGCTGAACACTTGTATAAAATTAAAAGCAATTGGTGAAAATTAAGATAGAATAGATTGAATAGCCTATCATTGTAGGAAGTTCAACTAAATAATAGATCTTAGCTGATTATGTTATGAAAGAAAGGTAAATAGGTTGCGTAGCAACAACAAAGAATAGAATATCTAAATTATATTGTAAGTTATAAAAATGCAGGTGGATTACCTTGTTTATCTACAATAATTATATTGTCATCAATACGGAACATGAAAATGATACTCTGACATAAAAGAATTGTTGATTCAGCTTTCATTAGTAGAAGAGAGTAGTGCCTTTTCAGATTATTGATGTCTATTGATATCTATCTTGACCCTAGTGGTTGTGCTAGTGGGGAGTAGGAGGCAGAAAGACAGTATGACTGACCATGAGGCTGTGAGGAGAAAAGGTTTGATGAGAATTTAAAATAAAGTAAAAATATGCATGTAAGAGGTCTTTGTTACTTATTTTTTGAACTACCTATGTATGTATCTTATATATACTTGCAGAGCACATGAAGTGTTAATAATAAAAACATTATAATGTATTGTTGAAAGCAATAAAAATTTCTCTTTGCAGCCACTTATGGTGAATGATCAACTGAGCCAGCTTTATGTTGACTTGGAACTGGAGGGTTTATCTTCAAAACTGAAACTAGAAGAAGGATTTGCATCCAGTTTTTGTAGTGATGATGGTGATGGTCAGGCTGCAGCTCAAGTGCCCGAAGCTTCATCGTGTAAGGTCAGTAAGAGTTCTCTTTGTTATTTGTTACAAAATAACTAATACTTGATGGTTAATTCATATTTTCATCTTCACTAATTGGGGCTCTTTATGTCAGATCAAACTAAAGACTGTAATGCACCCCTTTTTTTCCCACCTGCCCTCTCTCTCCATACCTATATATACATGCATGCACACAACGGGCTGAGCATCTCAAAAAGCAGTGTTCTGACCTTCTGAGCACAAACCAGTGGGTTCAATCCCAGCTTAGTTCTCTCGTCAAATCAATGTAGACTTCACATGTTCATTATATTATTTTATATATATGGATAATAATAAATAGTTTAAAGGTATCTATAATAATAAAAGGAAGTGTTTGTTTGTCTGCCTGTCTGTGTGTGCTTAATGCCCAGCCAAATCTACGGCACGCAGAGATCTGAGATTTAGAACATAGGTTGAAGCCAGATTTTTCATTTTCGCTTTCGTTGGTGAGTTCGGAAAACGTGTGTTGGGATATGACAATCCAAAGTGCTGTCACCAAGATTAAATGCATAGATTCACTGTCGCTAGGCAATGTACATAAGGTAGATAATACAAGTCAAGGAGCCATTTTAAGTGCATGGAGTAGAAAGCCATTTTCGGTCGCAGACACTAAGAGCCACATTCAATCCGATATATACGGGAGCCACATTCAATCCGATATATACGGAAGTGTTTGTCTGTCTGTATGTGTGCAATGCCCAGCCAAATCTATGGGACGCAGATATCTGAAATTTTTAACATATGTGGGCACAGCACCTCACTGATCACTCGTCAGCAATCAACTTTTACAAGAATTACCCAGTGTTCTACAAATTTAAATGTCTATCTACATGACATCTAATAAGATGAGGCTGTCAACTACATGACAGAGCTTTTGAACAACTTGTAGTCAAGTCATCTGTAGTACCTTCGAACATCTTCGAACAGATGATTGTGGCACCAATTTTCCTTCTCATGTATATGAATCCTCCTTCCCTCTGCAGCAGGATACGACTCTCAGTCAAGAAACTGATACTGAATATTGTTGAAGCCACCATCATGAGAGGACATAGTAGTATTCATTCCTCGGATTCAAATCATCCTTTGGATATACCATTTCAATTTATATGTCTGCAATTCCCCATTTGTTTGAATTTCACTATGTGCCACAAAGAGGCGTAAGGGTAGTCGCTTAGAGTTGTCGGACTCCATCACGCGGGTGAAACCGCGGGCACTTGCTAGTTCATAATAAAATAGAATGGGATATGAAAATTAAAGAATGTGGGTGGAGGAATGGGTTGAGGGAAGGTTGAATATTTCATAGGTAGGGGATATGAAAATGGTTATGGATTGGATATTTTTGGTTAGAAGTTGTATTGGAAAAATATATCAAGAAGGGTGTTAAGTTTATCTGAGATTTCATTTACATTAAGGGTTGGGTTTTGCTTTTGGTCTACTGTAGTAAAAGAATGTCCATAAGCGGTCATGTGTTTTCTCATGAGGGTCAACTCTGAATCCCCAGATTGCAGGTTCGAACACAGCAGAGGTAGTTGGATATTTGAAGGGCACAAGGAAAGTCCAAAATGGACAAAGTGAATCAAATCTCAGCTATAGATCACCCAAGAAAGGTTCAGTTTACTGTGCCATTTGGTAGAGTAAGATGGAAGGCCGAAATTGATGTGCAGGTAGCCTGTATGTTTCCTTTTTTTCCCTCTGTTTTCTTTATGTAGCACCAACACAGATACGTCTTATGGTGATGATGGAGTAGAAAAGGGCAAGGAGTGGGAAGGAAGTGACCATGGCCTTAATTAAGGTACAGCCCCAGCATTTACCTGGTGTGAAAATGGAAAATCACAGAAAAACCATCTTAAGGGTTGCCGACTGTGGGGTTCGAACCCACGATCTCCCAAATGCAAGCTGATAGCTATGTGACTCAAACCGCACAGCTACTTGTTTGCTCTATATGGTGTATGTATGTATGTTTGTTTGTTTGTTTGTTTGTTTGTTTGTTTGTTGGATATTCAGCCCGAAGGCTGGTTTGATCCTCAAAAGCTCTGCCAACAGCTGTCATATATATGGCCTAGGCATCACTGAAGAGGCATACTATGAAATGAGGAGTGAGATAGTTTCCTGTTGCTTTCCCTACTGAGCCAGAAATTGCTATTACATATCAGTCTGCCAAGCTCACTGAAATGCATGCACCAACTGACCCTATGATCGACATTTTCACACCATTCACAGCAGGAACTGGCTGCATAAACAACAGCTTTACTAACATCGCTCGTACCTTGGTCACTTTCATATTATCAAAGCCAAGGATGAGACTGAGACAACTCAATGAAAGTAACAAAATTTATTCTAGCCCATACCAGAAGATATAGTGCGCTGTAAACACTACATCTCACCAGTAAAGGCAAGTCTGTATGGTATCAAATCAAAATGGCTGCACAAGTTAGATTAATAATGCCCCAGCTACCGTGTGTAAGCATTTTAATTTGATGCCATCTGGCTGCTTGCTCATCAATTTCGATGTTCCATTTTACTCTAGGGCTACTAGATGGCAAAGTAAACCGAATCTCTCATGGGCGGCGTCTGTGGCCGAGTTTTAATGAATTTTGTCGGGTAAACAACAAATGTTTTGCCAGAGATCTTTTACATGCCAACATCATACGACAATGGAATGGACTTTCTTCCCCTCTTCAAAATCAACTACCGGTGCCGGATTTGAATCCGCTATCTTGTGATCTGGAGGCCGACACACTATCACTGATCCACAGAGGGAGCTACATGTTAGTTCAGGCTATATGATGATTATTATTATTATTATTATTATTATTATTATTATTATTATTATTATTATTAAAGATATCTCCATCTTACTTGCAGTGACTGTGTGGCTGGATTGCTGCCAAGAGACAAGAGCTCTGACATTTCAGGCATTCCATTGTAATGGGTGTTACAGTTGAACAGTTAAAAAGATGATTTTCGAGAATGAAATAACTTCTTCTTCTTCTTTTCCTGCCGCTTTTCCCACACCTGTGGGGTCGCGGGTGCGAACTGCGTTGCACATGTGGATTTGGCCCTGTTTTTACGGCCGGATGCCCTTTCTGACGCCAACCCTCTATGGAGGGATGTAAGCACTATTGCGTGTTTCTGTGGTGGTTGGTAGTGTAGTGTGTTGTCTGAATATGATGAGGAGAGTGTTGGGACGGACATATACACCCAGTCCCCGAGCCAGAAGAATTAATCATAAGCGATTAAAATCCCCGACCCGGCCGGGAATCGAACCCGGGACCCTCTGAACCGAAGGCCAGTACGCTGACCATTCAGCCAACGAGTCGGACTCGAGAATGAAATAACAATTGATCAAAATGTCATCAATTGCAAAAGAAAGCTCTTACTTTTGTGTGTACTGTGGGCTATTATTTTCTGAAATGAAACTTTTCCTAGTATTTTAAATATTAAAAAAATATACTGTAACGGGTGTTATATGAATGCAGCCCACCTGTTGAGGTAGATGATGAAAATCAATAAACTCTGTGAGATGACAGCTAATAGAAATTTGCAAATTTTATTGCAGACCAAAGAAACTCTAGAAAAACCAAACATATAATTTAAAAAAAGGTCAATTACTGTTTTTAATGTTATTTTACTATTTTGAATGTAACGGGTGTTACACAGTTGACAGAAAACATTATAACTGAGCAAAATTGGTAAAAAGCTTATCAGATTAAAGGATATAATAGTGTATAAGGACAAATTAAAGTAAATTTTTTTGTTTAAATAAGTAAATTAAGCATTAGACCTCATGAACATCAATGACTTCTCAAAAATTATTCTGAAAATTATTATAAATTATTTATTATTAAATGCACATTAGAATCATACTTATAAGTAGAGAGAAAAGACAAAATCTAGCATTAATATTGTTAAAAATTCTACTTTCTTCATTTAAAAACCTCAAAAACTGCATCTAAACTTTAATAATAATTTCAAAAATATGTTCGTCACTACAGATGGCCATTTGTAGTATGGTATGTACTGGTCATATAGTTAAACGTACCACTATTTTTTGATAGTTAAAAAAAAACATGCCAAAGTTGCACTTTTCATGGAATCCATGATTTCTCATGATTTCTGGGGTACGACTTGTTGCAGATTGTGTGTTCACTTGTTCCTTGCCTTTCAAAATTAATCACATGTGGGCCTTTCCTGTCTTATTCAACACACAGCCGATCCCTTTCTTTGACGCTATAAAATTCCGCTTCTTGCATGCCTCAGTAATTGCAGGATAGCTACAGTTTGCTAGTAAAGGGCCGTAATGTAGCCTTCCCAGTCACCCAGAACACTGACCTTGGCACACAACCCACAGCAGTATAGTGACATCTGAAAGCCATTACAAGAGATCAGAAACAGCCTATGTACATTTGATTGTTCTATTTATATACTGTACATTCTGATTTACACGATGGTTATAATTTGTTTTGATATGTTGCACTGGATCATGTCATTCTTCCTTCTGTTAGCTTGATACCCTGTGTACCAGAGTTCTACTGCTTTTGTAATTCAGTTTCCATCATCTTTGCTAACTCTTCACTAAGGTTGTGCTTTAGCACCGATAACAAAAGGGAATTCTACTTGAATAATCTGTTCATTTTCCCCATAAACCGAAATTGTGAAAAAATTTAAAGTGTACTGCTGTAAATGCTTACTGAATGTTTAAAGTGTACTGCTGTAAATGCTTACTGAATGTTTACATTGAGTGATGTACTTTTGCTTATTTGTTCTAGAACAAGAAGCAGCATAGTAGTGTAGAATATGGCAGAATGGTGATGATCTTTGAGGAAAATGCTCCACTCCCTCCTCCTCTACAAAGTAATGTACCAACAGCGTGAAGTGAATGGCGGACCGTGACAAGTTTATTCATCGTTAATTGAATAAAACTTGTATGAAACCAAATATTGTTTGTACATACCTGTTTATTGTGTAAGCTAACCTTAGCACTGCATTTACTGTTGTACATAAGAGTGTGAGTGAAAGACAGTGAGAAGAAAATTGTGTTCGTGTGAAGAGACGTTTATCTTCATTCTAAATATTTATTATATTTTTACATTTCTCTGTTTGAGAGAGAATCAAGACTTTTTTTATTACCATCGAAATGTTTTTAAGAATCAAATACTGAAACTAAATGTAATTAGTCATGTAAATGTTAGATATTTATTTATGTTCATTTAGTTCGCAGGAAGTGAGCAGTTGAAATGAGCTGGACATGGCTTCTTGTTGTAAAATATGTTTGTAGTTTGCCAGTTCACCTTGTTTATAAATGGACAAGAAGTTTTTGTGTTGCAATGATCTATAAATATCAATGGTAAATTGATCTCTAGGACAAGGTCACATTAGTCATATTCTGCTCTTTGGTGTTAAAGAGTTGTTTAAATAACCTAGAATTTATTTCTCGATTTTTAGCTTTTCAGTAAACCTCATTTGATAAAATAAGTCACTGAAGTATTTTCATCAAAGCAGATCAAGACGAGTTTCATGAGAGGTTGTGTGTAATGATGTATCATAGTTCTTAACAAATACCAGAGCTCGAGAATAACATTACCTATTTTCACTTGTTTGAGCTAGTCTATAAACTCAGGTTATTTTGTATAGAATTTACTGTGCTAAGTTTCGAACTTCTCTTAAATCATAGGATATATATATTTAGAATGAGTCAAGTGACCACATGGAAGTCTGTAACAATGCACTGGACACATGGAAGAAATAGTTTGAAAACCTGTTCTGTATGAGATACCTGCCTTTCTATTGTAAAGTCTCTGATTGTGAAATTCAATGGAAGAGGAATACAAAAAATATACAAAATCACAGTTGAGGTAGTAGAGGAAATGGTAAATAAACTGCAGGGGGTACAAGGCAATAAGAGAAGATTAAATTAATTTAGAGTTGATAAATGTTTGCAGTAGGGTAAAGATAAAATGACAGCTTAGAAATCACTGTTTCCCTCAGATGGGATAACAGCATGAAGGGTACAAGTTTACCAGCTAGAATGCAACAGAAACTGTATCAGTTATTGAAGTATTTCTTTGATTAATGTTATCATTAATTCCTTTCATGCATCCGGCAGCCCTGAAGATGGTTTTCCATGGTTTCCCATTTTCACACCACGCAAATGCCGGGGCTATACCTTAATTAAGGACACAGCCACTTCCTTCCAAATCCTAGGCCTTTCCTATCCCGTCGTCACCAAAAGACCTATCTGTGTCGGTGCGACGTAAAGCCATTAGAAAAAAAAAAATCCTTTCATATACATTTGAGATAGTCTATAATATAAACCTATAGCTATTGGTACCATAATTAAATTTACTATTGCCATTAATGCTTTCACGGCCCGTACTTATACAGTATAATGTCTATAAATTTGCTATATTTGTGCATTATGAAAAAAAGGAGAGTGTGATCAATTATGAGAATGGTATGGAGGAAATGAGCTTATCTTAAGACCACAATAGGATTTTCAGGTTTATATTTGCAGTATGCTCTTAAGTAAATGAAAAAATGAATGAATGAATGAATGAATGAATGAATAGACATTTATGCTTAGGATACATTGTTCTAGAGAAGATGAACCAAGGGAATAGATATTAGCAGCCCTGAAAGGATGCCGGTATGGAGGAAATGTCATTACCAGTAATCAGAGGTATTAAACAACAAATCTATGGTGCATACAGCCCATTAAAGACCTTGGCCTGCCAAGATGACTGCTGCATAGCCAGATGGCCTGCAGATATTGGAGTATTACGTGGTCAGCGTGATGGCATCCTCAGTCATTTTGCTTGGCTTTCAGATACCAGAAGGCTCCTTAGTTGAACTCACAAGGTTGAATGAACCCTGTTCCAGTCCTCAGTCCAGGATTTAAATTCTTGGACTGGTCGGGAATGTAACTTGGGGCCTCTGGGTAAGAGGCAGGCACTCTATCCCTACACCACAGAGTGGGGTAAAAAATGGTATTGGACACTGACAATCCAATGATTTCTCAATTCAGATTAATTTGAGAAATAAGACAGAATTGTAATCTTTCTCTTGGTTATCGTACACATGGACTAGTATGAAAGATTTGAATGAATTAATAGACTGTATCAAAGACTTACACTTCAACATTTCAGAACTTGAAAAGATATCTTGGGAATTGGTTCAGAATCAGCATTTCAGGTACAGAAGTATCTGTAGTAAATGGATGGAAAAAGATTGAATTTCAGGTACAAGATACCAAATTGAAGCAGGCAGATCATTTCAGATAATTTACATGCAAGCTAATTTTCCAAGTATGGCAAATAAAATAGTGAACTCAATGTATAACTAAGAGGAAATGTTGAATAAACTGCAGTGGTAATCGTATTGCAGTATATTTACAGAAGAAAGGTTCTCGGTGAATGTTTTATTGTAGTTTACTTGAAGAAAATTAGTTGGTAGACTAAATTATTTAGGTATTTTTCTGGTAGTTGGATTGGTTCTGCTGTATGATATATAGAAACAATACAGGTTATATTCAAGATACCTTGTTTATAAGTTGGCAGTCACAGATACAAAATTAACAGAAAAGTTGCTTATGAAAGAAAGTTAGAAAAATAGAACACATGATATTAACAGCCCTGAAATGATGCCGGTGTGGAGGAAATGTCATTACCAGTAATCAGAGGTATTAAACAACAAATCTATGGTGCATACAGCCCATTAAAGACCTTGCCCTGCTAAGATGACTGCTGTAAAGCCAGATGGCCTGCAGATATTGGAGTGTTACGTGATCAGCATGATGGCATCCTCAGTCATTTTGCTTGGCTTTCAGATACTAGAAGGCTCCTTAGTTGAACTCACATGGTTGAATGAACCCTGTTCCAGTCCTCAGTCCAGGATTTAAATTCTTGGACTGGTCGGGAATGTAACTTGGGGCCTCTGGGTAAGAGGCACACACTTTATCCCTACACCACAGAGCGGGCTAAAAAATGGTATTGGACACTGACAATGCAATGATTTCTCAATTCAGATTTATTTAAATCAGACTGAATTGTAATCTTTCTCTTGGTTATCGTACACATGGATTAGTATGAAAGTTTTGATTGAATTAATAGACTGTATCAAAGACATACTCTTTAACATTTAAGAACTTGAATAGATATCTTGAGAATATGATTCAGAATCAGCATTTTAAATATAAAAGTTGTGGTAGATGGAAAAATATTGAATTTCAGGTACAAAGTACAAAAATGAAGCAAGCAGATCATTTCAGATAATTTACATGCTGCTAATTCTCCCAGTATGGTAGATAAGAAAGTGAAATCAACATGACTGGGCCCGATAGCTGCAGTCCCTTAAGTGCGGCCAGTATCCAGTATTCGGGAGATAGTGGGTTTGAACCCTACTGTCGGCAGCCTTGAAGATGGTTTTCCGTGGTTTCCCATTTTCACAACAGCAAATGCTGGGGCTCTACTTTAAGTGCGGCCACAGCCGCTTCCTTCCCACTCTTAACCCTTTCCTGTCCCGTCATCGCCAGAAGACCTATCTGTGTCGGTGCGACATAAAGCAATTTGTAATAAGCAATCAACGTGTACGGTAACTAAGAGGAAATTGTAAATAAACTGCAGTGATAACAGTATTATGGTATATTATATTTACAGAACAAAGGTTCTCAGTGAATGTATATTGTAGTTCACTTGAAGAAAATTAGTTTGTAGACTAAATTATTTGGATATTTTTGTGTTAATTAGATTGGTTCTGCTGTATGATGTATGGTAACAATACAGGTTATATTCAAGGTACCTTGTTCATAAGCTGGCGGTTGCAGATACAAAAATTAACAGAAAGGTTGCTTGTAAAACTGAGTTGGAAAAATAATTCACATGGTATTAACAGCCCTGAAAGGATGCTGGTGGGGAGGAAATGTCATTACCAGTAATCAGAGGTATTAAACAACAAATCTATGGTGCATACAGCCCATTAAAGACCTTGGCCTGCTGAGATGACTGCTGCAAAGCCAGATGGCCTGCAGATATTGGAGTGTTATGCGATCACCATGACGGCGTCCTCAGTCATTTTGCTTGGCTTTCAGATACTAGGAGGCTCCTTAGTTGAACTCACAAGGTTGAATGAACTCTGTTCCAGTCCTCAGTCCAGGATTTAAATTCTTGGACTGGTCGAGAATGTAATTTGGGGCCTCTGGGTAAGAGGCATGCACTCTATCCCCACACCACAGAGCAGGCTAAAAGATGATATTGGACACTGACAATCCAATGATTTCTCAATTCAGATTAATTTGAGAAATAAGACAGAATTGTAATCTTTCTCTTTGTTATCGTACACATGGATTAGTATGAAAGATTTGATTGAATTAATAGACTGTATCAAAGAACAGATATCTTGGGAATATGGTTCAGAATCAACATTTTAAATATAAAAGTGTTTGTAATAAATGGATGAAAAAATATTGAATTTCAGTTAAAAAGTACCAAATTGAAGCAAGCAGATCACTTCAGATAATTTACATGCTACTAATTCTCCCAGTATGGCAGATATAAAAGTAAAATCAACAGTAACTAAGAGGAAATTGTAAACAAACTGCAGAGATAACAGTATTATGGTATATTATATTTACAGAACAAAGAACAAAGGTTCTCAGCGAACATCTATTGTAGTTGACTTGAAGAAAATTAGTTGGTAGACTAAATTATTTGGATATTTTTCTGGTAGTTGGATTGGTTCTGCTTTATGATGAATGGGAACAATACGGATTATATTCAAGATACCTTGTTCATAAGCTGGCAGCTGCAGATACAAAAATTAACAGTAAAGTTGCTTATGAAAGAAAGTTGGAAAAATAGTACACGTGGTATTAACAGCTCTGAAATTATGCCGGTGTGGAGGAAATGTCATTACCAGTAAACAGAGGTATTAAACAACAAATCTATGGTGCATACAGCCCATTAAAGACCTTGGCCTGCCAAGATGACTGCTGCAAAGCCAGATGGCCTGTAGATATTGGAGTGTCAGGTGGTCAGTGTGTCGCATCCTCAGTCATTTTGCTTGGCTTTCACACACTAGAAGGCTCCTTAGTTGAACTCACAAGGTTGAATGAACCCTGTTCCAGTTCTCAGTCGAGGATTTAAATTCTTGGACTGGTCAGGAATATAACTCAGGGCCTCTGGGTAATGGGCAGGCACTCTATCCCTACACCACAGAGCTGGCTATAAAATGGTATTGGACTTTAACAATCCAATGATTTCTCAGTTCAGATTAATTTGAGAAATAAGACAAAATTGCAATACACTTGGATTAATGTGAAAGATATGGTTAAATTAATAGACTGTATCAAAGATATACATTTTAACTTTCAGAACTTGAACAGATATCTTGGGAATATGGTTTGGAATTAGCATTTCAGATACAAAAATGTCTGTAATAAATGGATGAAAAAAAGATTGAATTTCAGGTACAAGGTACCAAATTGAAGCAGGCCAGATCATTTCATATAATTTATCTGCTGACAATTCTCCCAGTATAGCAAATAAAAAAGTGAAATCAACGTGTAACTAAGAGGAAATGGTAAATAAACTGCAGTGGAAATAGTATTGCAGTATATTTATAGAACAAAGGTTCTCGGAAAAATTTTCCTGATATTTGGACTGATTCTGCTGTATGATGTATAGAAACAATACAGGTTAGATTCAAGATATCTTGTTCATAAACTGGCAATTGCAGATATGAAAATTAACAGAAAGGTTGCTTGTAAAATTGGGAAAAATTGTAAAAGGATATAATTTACCAGTACCGGGGAGATACAGTCAAGTTTAACAGTGAGTAAAGCTGTATATATTATTTGATATATTGATATACATGGTTGGGTAATGTGATGTGAATGCATAAAAAGAGACTACCTAAGAGGTTAATATACTAAGAGTAAGAAAAATAGAGGGAGGCCTAGTAGGTGAGTTAACTTCTGTATTAAAATCTTGTGGTAAAAGAGGTAGAGGCAGAAAAGAGAACTTTTGGCAGTACGGTAGATAGAACACCACTTGGGTGTATAGTTTGCTTACAAAGACTTGAAGGCTGAATGCTGAAAAACATTAATGTCTTTAAGAATAAAGATATACTGTATATATATATCCTGTGGACTCTTCAGTTGTATTATGTTAGAATTTCATGATAATCATGATTTATTTTTGTTTTATTATCTTTTAAAGAAATGCGTCAGTATTTTGAGCGGATCAGAGGCAACGTGGTGTGACCTGTTCGCATTCCCTACATGTGGTGTAAAAGGGGTTTTATCCTTTTTACCCGGTACAGTCAGCATTATTTAAATCAGATTAAACTGTTGTGCCATGATAATAGTGATAGTAAAACACCACCATAATAAACTCATGCCCATTTGCTTTTGAGTTCTATCAATTGTGATAGGTATTTTTCAATGACTGACTCATAGTGAGTTACAAATTTATATTTAAATATTTTGGATGGTCAAAAATACAGTGTATTTTATTGTTAAATTTAAATTTTTTAATTAATTTTTTTATTTATTACATCATTTTCTTTTTCTGCTCTTTTTATCATTGCATAAATTACAGGAACTTGGAATATGTTTCAAAGTAGAAGAAACAGAAATGTTGTATGCTATTTTGATCATAGTAATTTAATTGGGGATAAGAAACAATAAAAGGAAGGTGTATTTATACTTGGTTACCTGTAACCAATTGCATATTCTTGGTTATGGTGTTAAATTATATAACAACCATAACAAAATAAATCCTGTGATGCTCCACCCCTCTTAGGCTAATGCTCAGCTCAAAGGCCTGTAGAAGACAACAAGTAGTCACCATGACAAATCCTCTTGGCCATTATTCTTAGCTTGAAAGACTGGAGCAAGATTCAGGCTTGCTACCCCTACACCGCAGGGTTGGCATTAAATGCTACAAGTAATATTTAATTATTAATTATCCTCCTAATATATCTATAATATTTTTTTACTAATCCCCACCCCCCCTCTGCCATGTAGATTCAAATAAATTCCTTTTCATATTACTTATTACCCATTGACACATGACTTGAGTTGAATAGCAGAATAATAATTATTTAAGAAAATAACCATACTGTTTATTTTCTTTTTCTCCCTTTGGTAGTCCATTGAAAGTAGACCAGGAAAGTAATTCTTCCAGTTACAATAGTTATTGAAAGAAGAAACTTTCAACCCTATGAAAAATTAGGCCAACAAAATGAACAGATAATAAAAATAAAAATGATTTGAGGCCTGCATCAGAATTCTCTCTCTAGCCATGAACTTCTGGAATATACAATTTTTCTTTTCTATTTTCTTCACAAAATCCAAATCACTTCTGTCAAAATAACATCAGCATTTCATTTTCTTTATTGGAGAATATGTCATTGAAGTTTCTGTACTCATATCCCTTCCACTGCATAATAATTGAAATAATGGAAGTTTTCAGAACCATTTTTTTTTTTTTTACTTTGTTGTAAAGTGAGATAAAGTTGCATTAAAGGGGTTAAAGACAGCGTAAGAATAACACATTGTAGAAAAAAAAAAAAGAAAAAAAAAATACAGCTCATTGCCAATTATGGAAATTCTAAACTATTCACCAACTTAATAAAATCTGCAACTAATCCCTGTTTTATTATTGGAAACAATGCAGTCTTTCTCTTCGTTAGGCTGAATGTATCATAAAAGTAGCTATGGACAAGGTTTAGTACACTTTCACTGCTGGATGCTCAAATTAGAAATGTATTTCAGTGACAAGTTATTTTGATTTTCTAGATATAGGCTATTGTGTTTTTCAGGTAGCACTGATGTGTTAACAGTACATGTTATTTATACATAGACCATTTCTCCATCAAATATGTTGCAGCTGAAGATGGTGAGCTTGTTCGCAGAGAAACTTCTAATAAGCAAAATATCTAACGAGGAGATTTTTTGATATTGGAGATAACTGCAACTGCAAAATATGTACTAATATACTGAGATACCGTGGTGGCTCTATTCTATTTAAGGAAAGAAGGTTGAAAATGAGGCAGCGCTCTAGAAATTCAAACACAAATTCTATCATAACCCTTAAAACACTTTGGTTAAAGGTGGGAATGTAAGATGTAACTTAATACTGATGGCTGCAAAATGTCGTTTAATCATTTCCAGCACCCATCTTCTATTCAGGCTGTGTTTTAAGTGAAATAATTATATGTCAGTGGGTTAATGCAGTCAGCAGGAAGTTGTATTAACAAATAATTTCCAACTCAAGAATTAAATAATGATGTTGCTGCTCCTCTACCACCTTCATATTTTCTTACTTAAATGGAGTTATTGTTCTGGATTCAAATGCGTTGCTTTGGGTTATTTTTTGTTTGACACTTGCAGACTTTTCAGATGATCCTAATTTCAGTCCACTGAAATTCAGATTTAGGTCACTGGGTGGAGAGGTAAATGACTGTGGAATTGCTTCACCATGAGCCCACATGAAACATATTATACTGTACATCAGATTCAGTACAGCCGGGCTGAGTAGCTCAGATGGTTGAGGCGCTGGCCTTCTGACCCCAACTTGGCAGGTTCGATCCTGGCTCAGTCCGGTGGTATTTGAAGGTGCTCAAATACGTCAGCCTCGTGTCGGTAGATTTACTGGCACATAAAAGAACTCCTGCGGGACTAAATTCTGGCACCTCGGCGTCTCCGAAAACCATAAAAGTAGTTAGTGGGACGTAAAACAAATATCATCATCATCATCAGATTCAATACATGGAATTGAGATATGTGAGGATTTTAGATGGAAGATATCCAGTGCAGTATCATAACAATTTTATTCTACATGATAGTTCTTCCACAGCATATGCATACCTGCTATAAATATTGAATACTCTATATTTCTTCTATGTGTACATTCATATACGTAACATACAAATTAAGGAAGATAGGTACATTTATTTTGAAATAACCATGGTTATTACAGAAATAATATTGGGAATAATACAACCAGTTATCAGACAGAATCAAATCAATTTTGCGGTGGGAATGTATAATGGCTGTGAAGGTAGACTTAGATTTAAAAAAGAACAAACAGGAAGTACACTGTGTTTGCATAATGTAAACTGATGAAAGATACTCAATATTTTTATAATTATTCTATTTAAAACTAATTTTTCATTAAACTTATTCTGGTATACAACGTACTGCTTTCATAGAGATATTTCAACACGTGAAAATACATACTTCTGGAAGTAACGTTAAATTTATACTGTGAGGTTTTTATACATTTCATATCTCATTAAATTAAAATTGAGGTGAAGCTAATTAGAGTTTTGGTACATCATTCTTTTAGCAGAATATGTGTATTTTTGCAGGTCATTGGTCCAATTTATTACATGAACAATATTCCATTAGGTTTGTACTAAGGGTAACTTATATCTAATTCAATTTTGTATGGATATACTTCTATGTAAATTCATTAATTTTTTGATACCTTTTACCCTTAATTACTTAACCTTATAAATAGGGGGTGGGACCGATGACCTAGATGTTAGGGCCCTTTAATCAACAAGCATCATCATCAGCATAATTAGGGGTAGGGATGTTTCAGTTTCTGCTGAAGAATTTATTTTCTTAATAAAACCTGAAAACACTATATCTAAACTGTACCACATGTTCTAAAATTCAAAGTACTCTTATACAAAACTAAATGCAAAGGGGCATTAAAATTTAAAGCCACACTGTTCATTCAGTACAGTTTCTGCCTTTTAGTTGCAAAGAAATAATAGGGTCTCAAATTAGTAGTATCCCTGGTGGTTTAGATGTTCATCAAAACTTGTACTTATTTCCTGTTTCCTACTTGATCAAGTTACTTCCTTTTACTCTCCCTCCTTGTGAACTTTAAATGAAACATTAAATTGCAGATCACTGGTTCTTTTTATTTTATTGTAAAGGCTTTGGGAAGAACTGTCTTAACCATTAAAAAGGATGTAAACTAGAGGAGGAGGGGGGTGAAAAAGAAAGACTGTACATTGTTCCATTTTGAACAGTTTTACAATCAGCCAAAGTGATTCTCATGGGGGGCTAAAAGATAAGTTCTGTACTTTTGACACCCAAGGAATTAATAAATTTTCATCATTGTATATGATAGTTTTATGAAACTATCAGTCTGTCATATTCATAATAGTTATAAAATCTACATGTTAAAAACTTGGATGTATTGAGAAGTGTCTTGAATCTCTTATTCTAGTGGCAGCACAATGAAGCCTGTTGTATCATGCGGTTGAAATAACATAAGGAAGTATACACCTTTAAAAACTGACAGTACTACAGTATTTGGGAAATATTGGAATGGATACAGTAAATTTTTGATGAACATTTTTACTTGTATTTAGGGGTCAAAATGATTTTATTGCCTGTAATTGGAGTTGTAATAATATATTTTTCTTTCCACATTGCTGTATAATATATTTTAATGTGTACTGAAAATTGACCTTGGCTCATGATTATTCAATATATGGCTTTGAACATGTCTCAGTTTTAATGTAGCCATGTCTTTGCTTTTCCATCTGGTAGGAAATGTGCATATTTTTAAAAATGTATTTCTTACTACTTTAAATTTTGATAATAAGAAGTAATGATTTGCTTTGTTGACTTTTAAAAACCTAATATTATTATACAATGAATTCTTTTGTATTATCTAACAACTTCATTTACTAAAGAACAGGTGGTCTTGCATTATATTTCTAGCAAATCTTATTATACTGTTCTTTTATACAGTATTTTACTTGGTTATTTCGTAGCTCTTTTATAATAACAATCCTGGAGTAACTTTTGTTACATGGAAAATAATCTACAAAATCTTTTAATGTTTTATAATCTTTATTGCGTGAAATATTGATAATATTCCTCTATATTGTCCAGGAAAACACATTCTCTACATAAAATATTTTATTCATATATTATAATGCACATTCCCAGATATAGGGAGTGCAATCTGAGAAGAACCAAGAAGTTTTATGCCAGTATTGTATAAGGAACTGTTGTTTCAGCAAAATAAAATATACAATGTATTTTCAATTAAACTGGACTTCTTAAATTGCATTACACTCATTCCCAATAAGATATATGATTTCTTATTGTTCATGAAAAAGTGTAAACATTATAGTTGTGTTTGAGAAATCTTGTTCTGATTATAAGGAAATTACATTAAACAATATATTTCATTCATCTCAAAATTTTCCTTTAGTTACCTTCTTCCTCTCCAATTCCCATTCACAAAAAAATTATTGCACTCTTCTTCAAACTCTATGCAACTGTGGTTTGAGTTTTTAATATTATTAGATTCTGTACAAAGAAGTTTAGGACTGATAATCTTGACTTTCAAGTCTTTTCAAACATACAACTTGTGACAATAAAGTTTGATGAATGAAGCATCGTGTGTGTGTCGTGTAAGACCTGTTTGACACAGTGTGTGTTTATTGCGTTGGTTCTGAACTGCAGATTAACTGTGAATCCGTGCGACAAATAGTTACCCAGAAATTAGGGAAGAGGAAAACATGTTCTCGTCTTGTGCCACATCACTTGACTGATGATCAGAAGCAGGCACGTATAGAGGCTTCACAGGATTTTGTCGAAACAGTGGATGCGACACCAAATTTCTTGAACTGTATTGTCACTTAGGATGAAACCTGGTGTCTCAGGTACGACCCTGAAATGAAACGGCAAAGCATGGAATGGCGTTCTCCAGGATCCCCTCGTCAGAAAAAGGTCAGAGCCGTAAAGTCATGCATCAAAAGGATACTCATCACCTTTTTCAATAGTCAAGGCATTATCCACAAGGAATTTCTACCTGAGGCAATGACATTGAATGCTGCACGGTACATTGAAATTTTGACCCGTTTCATGAAACGTCTCTGCAGGGTACGACCCCCGTACGCACAACAAGGTTCATGGTTTTTTTGTCCATGACAACACTCGCCCACACACAGCCAATATCGTAAAACAGTTCATGGCAAAATAGGGGGTGGTGCAATTTGAACATCCCCCATACTCACCAGATCTCAATATTCCAGACTTCTTCCTATTCCCACGACTCAAACTCGCTTTGAAAGGAAAGAGATTTGACGATATTTCTGACAACCAATGAAACGTGACAAGGCTTTTGAACACCATCTCAAAGGAAGCCTTCTTGCAAAGTTTCCAGGACATCTATTGCCAATCTCAATAGTGCATAGTTATGGGAGGGGACTATTTCAAAGGACAGTGAGGCCACTGTTGTACATTGCTCATCTATGTTAATAGTGTGATAGTTGTAAGAAATATTTATCGAACTTTAAAAAATTGGACTGTGGGAAGAAAAGAAGTACCGTATGTTATATTTGTATGTTCATGTGTTTATTTATTGGACTTCAAAAAATTGACTGTGTGGAATATTTTAAAAGAAGTTGGTTTTTTCATGTGTGTTTTAAATGAAAAATGTTTTTTGTATGTATGTTTTAAGGGAAAAATTTTAATAATTTTAGGGTATTGGTTTTCAGCGATTTTATGTATAAATCATGATTTTCTGACCAGATAAGAAGACCTCAAACACATACGCACGATTAATGCAGAAAAACAGCAGAATGTAATTATCAGTTTAGGCAACATGACAACTAAAGGAACGGGGGTGGGAAGCAGTGGGACCCTACCCGGGCGGTGAGAAGGTGTTGGCATTACTGGTGGAACAAAATTAGCGGTGATTTGATTTACGTATTACAGTTTACTAAAATAATAATAAAAATAAGTAACATTACAATCGGAACCACCAATGTCGCAATTTTAACACAGCAAATTTAGAGAGATGCATACAAGCTTCACGCTGGTGAGTTTAAAAACATACCAAAATTTGGAATAGTTTAATACAATTAAGGAAAGTAACACATCTTCACAAATGACACCTACATGTCAAGACATAATGATTATAAAAGTAACACATGTTCGCAAATGACGCCTATATGTTAAGACATGACAAAAGAAGCAAAAGGTGAAAATAATTAACATCTTAACACAGAGCCTGTTCAGGAAGCAGCCTTTCCTAAAACACTTCAGGACAAGGAGCTCGTCCCGAACGAGAATATGTTTCCAGGAAACTGAACTACGAGAGGCAGACCCTGGGGAAAATTAAAATTTACATACTTACACAATTACAACCGAAGAAAAGGGAAATTAAATTTTACATGTAAAGCAATTTACAAAACCAAAAGAAAAGGAAAGTGCCTCTAAAACAAAATAAATATGACTAGCCATGCAGGCTAAGTCATGCAAAATTAAATTTGGCGAATGGGAGAAATTTTGGGTAAACTCCGGAGGTAAAGAAAATGAAATTAAAGCTACATTTGAAACTTAAAAATCTGAAATAAGAAGGAGATAGTGCTTACCTTGGAGGGCCGGGGACCCATCAGATGGGGAAGACAACTTCTCCTGTTGCCGGTCAAAACTACAAGACGGAGGGAACGAGCTTGGCTGTGGCCAGAGCCAGAAGTGGTGAAATCGCGGAACAACCAATGAGCGCACCCACATTTCTAGGATTCGCTAATAGTAAAGAGTTTTATTATGGCCAATGAGGGCCCAAATAAAACTGCTGATCAAATACCGGGCATAGCTTCGAGAAATTTCCATTCTGATGCAACCTGAAATTCCTCGAAGCATCCTACCAGACATAGCACGTGCAAATACACCGTGCCTAAAATTATTAAAAATTATTAAAAATTTTCCCTTAAAACATACATACAAAAAAACCAAACAAAACATTTGTCATATATATATATATATATATATATATATCTTTTAACTTTTAACTTTATTATCACAGGTTGTATAAAATATTGAATTCATCTGGAATACCTATCTTTCTCAATAGAAATGAGGTGAATGTGATAATCTTACTGACTGATGGATTTTAAGAAGTTCTTAATTGAGGAGCTAGATGCAATAACAGCGTATGTCTACTTATGCTGTTATTGCATGAATACCGTTTTCGAATTTTCCGGTCCCTTCACTACAACCCAGTCCGGGTCTTAGTTCACTAGGGTGCCGCTAGAGGTCAGGAGCTCACTAAAACCGGTACCATGCGCTACGCTGTTATTGCATGAGGCATGCTTCACGAGCGGCATGTTCAGTTGCCACGAGCTGTTTGGCTGGAGCAGATGTCAGCGAACGGAAGAGAAAGTTTTGTGGCTGGTGCAGACAAAAGGGTTGATTTTCTTTCACTAATGAAATAGTTAAAACCTGAAAATGTTGATTGGTATGTGAAAGTCATGTCTGTGTGTAATGATTCCCTAGAGTCTGCTAATGCAGCATGTGAAGATGAATCATCCTGATTTTGGTCAATGATGCGGTATTTAAGTATTTTAAACAAGTAAGACATACAATGTCTAAATCCCAATTATATACTTTGTGATCTGTTATTTGTTTCTTTTCATTTCTTTTACGTTTAGAGAATCACTTTGTAAATGAAAATAGGAATAAAAGTTGTTCAGAAAGAGCAATGTTTCTAATTTTATAACATTTCAAATATTTGTTGGGGGGAGGGGGAATTACCATAGTTGGGGAGAGCACTGTAACAAACCTCTCTCGGCCCTTTACGCAATAAAGAACGAAAAAGGTGAATATTAAATAATGAATAAACGTTTTTTTAACCTTTCTTAGTTGACAGTTTTTTATGAATTTGTTCTTAATTTTAGTAAGTTTAGACATTTTGGAGAACTGAGGTGGGATAAACTGGGTGATCATGCTTTCCTAACTCCCTCATCAATACTGGTGTATGGTAAAATATAATATTTCTGCTCTTCATGCAATAACAGCGTATAGAAGGAAATTTTAAATAACTCTGTCTTTCTTATATGCTAATAGATCAGTAAAATTATTTGGGAAATACATTTCCTGGCTCTTTTAAATGTCTTTAAATGAAATTCAGGTTGATTCCTAATATTACTTTTAACTCAGAACATTTATAAACTTCAAGCTTCTGTTTCTCAAAATAACGTAAATCTACTTACGCTGTTATTGCATCCAACTCCTCAATTTATCCCATCATTTTCAGCTCTATTCTATTTACAAATATCTGCACAACTAGAAACTAACAAAAAAAAGCTTTCTGATGTTTCAAAGTAAATTTGGATCTGAAACTGGTTGACAGATTATACTACTGTACTGGTGGTGGTTATCCTTGTTTTATGAGGAAGTACAAATGAGCAACCATCATCTCTTAACTCTAATCAGGAGGGAAAATAGAAGAGGTTTGTACTTTCAAAGAATGAAGGTATCAGCAAAAGAAAGGGAAAGACCATAAAGTGAATGAAAATTAGACTCCACAGGGGGTAAATCAGCATGTAATTTGTGACTGAAATACCTCGTAAGAAATATAGCAGTGTATTTCACACGTAATGTAACTTCTGTGGATGCTTTGAACACAAATCCTTACAACTGAGATGAGATTGGTAGATGTATTACTACATCTGCACATATACTAGGCATACCTTCCACAAAAAGAACTTTAATTCTCATGGAGGGCACCTGCTGTGATTCTTTGTGGCAATTGGCACATAGCATTATGTAAACTCAGTGAAATTTTGTGAATTTCATACGACAGCATCTTCAAAATTATGCATGATCATAAGTATAGGACCCTTGTTTGCGCCCGTTGGGTCCCTCTCATCTGTTGACTGCTAAACAAAAGGCTGTTCTAGGAGAGACGTGGCATGAGGTGCTCTCACTCTTTGCTGATGGAGGAGATGCTTTTCTGGAATCAATTGAATACCAGTATTGAGTTGAGATCTAAATTTAAAAAAAAATAATCATGTAGTCTCAGCTGCTGAGAGCAGTTTTGACATTCCATTTTACTCTATCAGATGGCAGAGAAATGAATCTCTGCTGGAGCAATCTATGGCAGAGTTCTTATTTATTTTGTTGAATAAACATCAAATGTGTCACCAGAGATCTTTCACATGCCAACTTGGAGTGTTGATGAGACTTCTTTCCACCCTTCAAAAATCCGAATACTTGTGCTGGCTTTTAACCCACAATCTTGGCATCCATAGGCTGATATTCTAGCACTGATCTACAGAGGGAACTAGATGCGAAATAAATCAACACAATATGGAAATCACCTGGTTCTCCAATACTAAGAAAGGCAAAGTTGCTCCATCTCCAGATAAGGTAATGACCATCACTTCCCTTGATTGTAAGAAAATGGTTCAACAGATGCAGTTCCTCCATACACTACAAATACAGCAGAGTACTTCATGTTAGTGTTGGCAGTGATGACTTCATGACAATGCACAATCTCATGTGGTAAAATCATTGAATATTTGGCTAAACTGAACATAACAAGAGCAACACATCTCCTTAACAGCTTCAACCTAAACCCCTGGAAGGTTTTCCTATTTTCTTCACCCAAGTAAAAGCAATGGGGTCATCAATTTGTTAGGAATCACAAGCAGTGCTAAAGAAATGTCAGGTGATTCTCAAGGATCTCGCAAAGAATGGCTTACATCATGTGTTTTCTTTTACTGATTTTTACTATTTTTATGATTTTACTTGTTCTTTACTGATGTGAATTCTACTGTAGTTATACATATAATGTAGTTATATATTAAAAACTAGAAAAATACAAAGATGGTGCAAAATGAACTCTGCAGGGAATCGCTGCCTATGTATGTAAGGATGTATAAAAATCAGGAATATGAACAAGGGAATATTATTTCCCCTTCTCATTTATTTTAATTCAGGTCATAACAAATATTAAATAACTTAAAGTAAACAACAGTACTGTGGGGAAGATTTTTAGGCCCTTTCTCCTTCAATAGAACAAAAGAGACACAATTTATTCACTTATTTGTGCATGATGATGGAATCCCTGCCACGCATGTAACCATGATACAATTATTACGTGCTTAACAGAGTGCTAATCATGTAAAGTGTGTTAAACATCTGGGTAATTTGAAATCTAAGAAAGAAAATCAGAAAATAAACTTTTTTTTTTAGCCACAGCTGGAGATAATGTTTACGATGTAATAAAAGCCGAGTGTTTGTTTACTTCCTTTTTAGTGGAACACAACATTCCATTGAGTTCAGCTGATCATGCAGGAGCTTTGTTCAGAAAGATGTTTCCTGTGTCACAAATCGTAAAAGAGTATGGTTGTGGTCACACAAAAATGTGTGTCCTAAATGAAATGGTATGTACTGCAACACAGGACATTGTTACTTGTTTACAGAATAGTCCATTTTCTTTGTCGGCGGATGGAAGCAATGATTCCAAGTTGTATCCCATAGTGGTAACTTTTCATGATGCTACTCGAGAAAGTATTATAAGTACTGTTTTATTGGTACCAGCATTGGAAGGGGATTCAACAGGATGCAACACAGGAAAGCTGCTATTGTCGCAGTTGGAATTAAATAAAGTGCCAATTAAGAACTGTTTGGAATTCTGTTCTGACAATGATTGGACAGAAAAATGGAGTTCTAGCAGTTTTGAATGAAGCTCATGAGGATAATTTTGGTATTGGTTGCAGGTGCCATCTATTTAATTTAGCTGCTGAAAAAGCTGCAGCAACTTTACCAGTTAGAATTGATGAGATTCTTGTTGATATTTTCTATTACTTGGAGAAGAGTGCCAAAAGAAAAGAACATCTTCAGAAATTTCAAAGTATGCATGGAAAAGAAATGAAGGAAGTTGTTGAAGCATGTGTACACAAGATGGTTATCCCTAGCCAGGTGTTTAGACAGATTATTAGATCAGTGGGATCCACTTCTTTAATCTCTTAAGGATGAGGTGTTAGTGTGTGCTCCAAATATTTCTGCCAATGTATCCTTTATTTCTTTACTATTCTCAAAGAACCCAGTATATCTGATGACAAACAAATGAAGAGAGTGTGTGTTCCTCCCTCCTACTGCCAAACGAATGGCATGTTCGTCCAAATGTGACTAACCTGTTCCCAGAAACGTGAATCCCATTACATCTCGTGAAGAAAAGCTGTTTATGTTTCTTTCCTTTGACCTAAACAGGGCATTTTGTACTTTTTCTAACATGACTATCCTGTCATTTGACAAGATCAGTACTGTCCTTCAAAGTGCTTCTCCACATATCTATGTACTGTTTGAATTAATGATGGATAGAACGATTTGCTAAAACATGCACAGGTTGCTAAACTTGATGCCATTGAAGAAGCACAGTTTTCTTGTGTTCATTTTGTTTTGGAGAAGTTTCCTGTTGTTTTGTGTAAAAGAGAAAATGAAACAAGAGATGATGCTGTGAATGAAATCCAAAGCCAGTTTGCGGCTCTTCAGATAGACGACTTATCTACTGTTGTAAGTAACCAAGCTACAAATGATTCAAAATGGGCACAATTGTTGAATATCTGTGGAGCTGATGGTCGATAGACATTATACATATGCCAGGATCTCTAGATTCATACTGTCTGTTCTTAGCATATCACATAGTAATGCACAGTGTGAACGAATTTTTAGTTTGATTAAGAAGAACAGGACATAGTTCAAGTCATCGATAACCAGTGGAACTCTGGAAGCCATTTCCATTTTGAAGACCAAAATTTCTGAAGCATGTTATACAAACATGTATTCTATTAACTTCCTGAAGAAAGCAAAGCAAGCCACAACTTTAGTTGTTAAATCAGAATTAAGATGTGTGTGTGATGGTGTAAATTATTTGGGTGCTTATAATTATGTGCAGCAACATACTCTTTACTTCCCTAGTCACATGTAATGGTGTAAATAATGTAAATAACTTGGATGCATGTTGTTTAGCTTTCACAGACGACCTAGCGATACTAACAGACAGTGATATTTTAGCAATCAAACAGATCAAACAGTCCTCAAGGAATGCGCTGAGAAAACTGGACTACAAACCTCATTTGAGAAGACCAAGTTCATTTGAACTAAATTCGACATTCAGGAATTACAAACAAAATATGGGCAGATCAAATGAGTTCCATACTTTAAATATCTCAGTGAGATCCTAGAACCAACAGGGCTGGAAAAGCAAGCACAGAAAGTTCGATTACAAAAACTCAAAAGAGCATATTGGAGAACCCGTGACATCTACAATAAGAAATGCATGTCCATACATACAAAAATCAAACATTATAACACGGTGATTAAACCTGTACTTAATAATAAAGGTGATCTGGAAAACATCTTGAAGGAGGAAAGGAAGATCTTGAGGAAAATTCTGGGCCCAGAGAAAAAAGGAGAAGGGTATAGACTCAAATCACGCAAAGCTATGGAAAGACTGTCCAACCTTACCGCATACATCAGGAAACGAAGACTGAAATTCTATGGACACGTTCACAGACTATCATCTTCAAGGCTAACCCACAAGATTTTGACCTATACTGAAAAACTGAAGAACGTATCATGGATACAAGATATTAAAAATGATCTGGAAAAGGCCCAGATAGAACCATCAGAAATACTGGACAGAAACATTTACCGTCACAAGGTAAATAGTTGGGTAGTAAAGCCAAAGGATGAAATCCTTAAAAGATCGAGGATTAAGTGGTCAGAAGAAAGGAAACAGGCACACAGTGAAAGAATGAAAGCAATATGGTCTTTTAGAAAGGCAAATCATAAATGTAATGTGTGATCCAACAGGGTCCATATGCAAATAATAATAATAATAATAATAATAATACTACTACTACTACTACTACTACTACTACTACTACTACTACTACTACTACTACTACTACTACTACTGCTACTGCTACTACTACTACTACTACTACTACTACTACTACTACTACTACTAGGTGACTTCAATGCACAAATAGGTAGAGAAAAGAAATTTAGAAATGTAGTAGGACATTACCCAGCCCACAGAAGAACAAATACAAATGGTATTAGGCTAATCAGTTTGTGTCAAAGCTATCACCTGAAACTAATGTCAACCTTCTTTAGAAAACTCCCCAGAAAAGCTAAAACATGGATATCTCCAAACCCAATGTTAGGAGAATTTCAGTTAGATCATGTGGCTGTTTCAAAAAAAAGTACAAAAGAAATTATGAATGTGAAAGTAGTAAGGAATGGTGAATTTGATTCTGACCATTATCTCTCTAAAATTAAAGCCAAACTCCTACCTAATAAAGAACAAAGAAAGCCACAGAGGTTAATAAAATATAATTTAGACAGACTTACTATAACAAAAGAATCAATTAAAAACTACCAAGACGAAATTAAAGTGGCTAAACAAGGCAACTGGCAAGAAATATCCAAAGCAATTAATTATGCAGCACAGAAAACATTTGGGCCAATAAAAAATAAAAGAAAAATATGGTGGAATGAAATATGTGAAGAAGCTTTATCAGAGAGGGCTAAAACATGGAAAAATGGAAATGCTCAAAGAAAATTGAAGATTTTGATCAGTTTAAACAACAAAGGAAGGAAACAGCAAGGATAATCAGAAGTACTAAACGAGCCTTTCAAAAGGAGAAACTTATAGAAATGGACAAAAACTTTATAAAAAATAACACCCGCGACTTTTATCAGACTTTTAAGAATGAATTAAAGGGGTACCAAACTACAAATGTTAGTTTCAAGGATGAAAACGGCAGAATTGGACTAAGCAATACTGAAAATTGTGAGATATTAGCAAGATATTTTGATCTTTTGAACTGTCCTGAACCAAGTCATAAATTAGAATTTCAAGATATTGATGAAAATTTGGAAGAAGACATACCACCAACTATAAAAGAAATTGAAGAAGTAATTAAAACCCTCAAAAACAACAAAGCTAGCGGAGAAGATTCTATTACAGCGGAACTTTTGAAGTGGTCCTTGCCAAATATAGCAAATGAGCTACAATTACTCTTTGAAGAAATCTGGAAAACTGAAAAAATTCCTGAGGAATGGAAAGTAGCCTTGATACATCCACTCCACAGAAAAGGTAATAAACAGGACATTAATAACTACAGAGGAATATCTTTATTAGCAGTGGCAAATAAAATATTTTCCAAGATTTTATTAAACAGAGTAGAAACAACACTAGACAACCATTTAGGTGAATATCAAGGTGGTTTCAGGAAAGAAAGATCATGCTCAGAACAAATATTTAATCTTAAGTCAATAATTCGCTACAGGTTACTTAATTCAAAGGACATTGTAGTCATGTTTGTAGATTTCAAAAAGGCTTTTGATTCTGTTGACAGAGAAACTATATATAAAATAATTCGAGAATTTGGCATAAAGTCTAAACTGGCAAATCTAATCCGTGAAACACTTACAGACACAGTCTCTAAAGTGAAATTTCTGGGAGAGATATCACAGCCTTTCAAAATAAAAACTGGTGTACGACAAGGTGACGGACTATCCCCAATTCTTTTTAATTGTGTCCTAGAGAAAATAGTGAGAATTTGGAATGAAAAACTTATTGAACTCAACATTTCACTGATAAGGTTAGGAAGAGGAAACAAAAGGATCGAAATAAATTGTCTTGCATTTGCAGATGACTTTGCAATACTTTCTGAAAATGTGACATCTGCTATAACCCAAGTAAATGTCTTGGAAAGAATCGCCAGCAGAACTGGCTTAAGAATTTCTGCAGAAAAAACAAAATTTTTAACAAATATTTGGGATGCACCAAAATTTCTGAAAACAGATATTGGCCAAATAGAGAGGGTAAAAAAATTCAAATATCTAGGGGAAATAAATAATCCAAGAAAATGGTTTAGAAAAATCTGCAGTAGAGGAGAGGGTACATAAAATGGAGAGAGATTATGGTGTCACCAAAGATATCTACAATAAAAGATGCCTATCCAAAAATGCAAAAATAAGGCATTACAACACAGTAGTGAAGCCAGAATGCCTATATGCAAGCAAATGTCTGGCATTAAACTATAATTTAGATAAGCTAGAAATACTAGAAAGGCGAATCATGAGGAAAATATTAGGCCCACAAAACACAGCAGAAGGTTGGAAATTACGAAGTAATGCTGAAATATATAAAAAAATAGAAAATATATCAGATGTAATGAGGAAAAGGTGACTTATGTTTTTTGGACATTTATATCGAATGCAAGATAGTAGATTAACCAGTAAGATTTTCAGATATTTGTGGGGTAAGAAATCAATGACAAACTGGGTCAATGAAGTAAGAAAGGATTTAGAAAAAAACAATATAACAACAGAAAAAATAAATAATAGAGAAGGCTTTCGGGAAAAAGTATTGAAAATAGAAGGATTCCAAGGTAGGAAAGTAAAAAAGACTGGTTCAAAGTGGTCTGAAGACAGCAAGAAGAAACATAGTAAACAGATGAAAGTGTACTGGAAGAAAAGGAAAGAACAAAGAAGAAGGAATTGAAATTGGCACGTGGTCCTCTGGTGGCCCATTCGAAAGAATAATAATAATAATAATAATAATAATAATAATAATAATAATAATAATAATAATAATAATAATAATAATAATAATAATAATAATAATAAAATAAACTGTAATGCATGTGGAAAAAAGTAATTTACTTTTTTGGAAGTGGACAAAGCACCTTTTGAACGGACACTCCTCAAATAATGAAATGAAATAATCCTATTTTTATATTATGCTATGGGAAGCTTCTATTTTCAAACATGCATGATTATGGTGACATATACCGTAGGCCTGTCGGTAAGTCTGTTAAGCACTATCACATTTGGTAGGGCCACGTGAATGAAGATCCTAACCTACATCAGTTCTTATTTGTATGTTGAGTACTCAGCCCGAACCTAGACAGTTCTGCTGTCAGATTGCCTAGGCATCACTGAGGAGTGAGTTTCAAGCTGCTTTCCTCACCAAGCCAGAAGTTCCTATTACATATCAGCCTGCCAAACTCACTGAAATGCACACCCCAGCCGACCTTATGTGGAATATATTCATACGACTCGTAACAGGGACTGGCTACTGAAGTAATAGCATTAGTAACATCACTTGCACCCGTCATTTTCATTTTGTCAAAGTCAAGGATAAGACTGAGACAGGCCAATGAAAGTAACACATTTTTGGTATCCCACACCAGAAGACACAGTGCATAAAAAACACTGCGTCTCACCAGAAGAGACATACAGTAGTTCTTATTCAGAAAGAAATATTTTTTTATGCGAGTTTAGTAGGAAACGATACACAAGCACTACAGCGAAGGAGTAAAATGTGCACTGTAAAAGAAGGAATATTATTTAATAATACAGTATATTTATAACATTCACAACCATCACATTCTCGTTATTACTACTCAATACCCTCCGTGAGTGACCATATGTCTGTGTGCTCTTCCCTATGGAAGATAGGAAAAACTAGAAAGGTTCCACCTTTTCAATACAAAAATGTTATAGGTTTATTTATAACATGTATTTGCACTTGGGACTAGTTTTGACGCTGTGTTGGCGTCATCATCAGCCAAAAAATGGGAAAATAGGCCAGTGTGTAGGCATTCATATTACACAAGGTGTTACATTAAACAATACAAATCTTGCAAGGAGATAAAAACATGGATGAATATAGAAACAAATGAATCGTTGAGAAAGCAAAAGTTATACATGTTAAAAAAATAACCTTAACCACACATCTTGCAGTGCGAAAATATTCTTCTTGAATGATTCCTGAGTATAAAACACACGCGCACACATTTCTGAAGAGCCAGCAGGCAGGACAAAGTAAAGTGAAACCTTAAGGGATCTTCTGAGAAGAGTTCATCATTTTTCTATGTTCCGATTAAATAATGAAGTCTCCCTTGAGTTCCTGATAAACATACACAACAGGAAATTCTCCTTCACTCTCAACAATAGCTATAAAGACCAACGGTAAATTTCATTTTTCAAAGACGTGAAAGCATGATCTTGAACGTGATGTAACTCCTTTCATTTAACCCATTTTTTACACAAGGTGTTACATTAAGTAATATATCTCACGAGGAGATAAAAACAGGGACGAATGTAGAAACACATGCACCGTTGAGAGAGCAAAAGTTGTACATATTAAAAATAAGCTTAAGCACATAACTTGCAGTGCGAAAATATTTGAATTTGAAAGATTCTTGAATAAAAGACGCACGCGCACACACTTCTAAAGAGCCAGCAGGCAGGAAAAAGTAAGGTGAAACCTTAAGAGTTCTTCTGAGAAGAGTTCATCATACTTTCAATGTTCCGACTAACTAATGAAGTCTCGTTTTGAGTTCCTGATAAACATACACAACAGGAAATTAAACAATATACATCTTACAAGGAGATAAAAACAGGGAAAGTTATACATATTAAAAATAGTCTTAACCACAAATCTTGCAGTGTGAAAATATTCGTCTTGAATGATTCCTGAATACAAAACACACGCGCATACAATTCCGAAGAGCCAGCAGGCAGGAAAAAGTAAAGTGAAACCTTAAGAGTTCTTCTGAGAAGAGTTCATCATTTTTTCTATGTTCCGACTAGCTAATGAAGTCTCCCTTGAGTTCCTGATAAACATATACAACAGGAAATTCTCCTTCACTTTCAACAATAGCTATAAAGACCAACGGTAAATTTCATTTTAAATATTGTGCAGAGACGTGACAGCATGATTATGAACATGATATAACTACTTCATTTAACCCAATTTTAACACAAGGTGTTACATTAAACAATACACATCTTACGAGGAGATGAAAACAGGGCCGAATGTAGAAACAAATGCATCGTTATGCATATTAAAAAATGAGCTTAACCACACAACTTGCAGTGCGAAAATATTTGCCTTGAATGATACATGAATACAAAAACGCACGCGCACACATTTCTAAAGAGCCAGCAGGCAGGAAAGAGTAAGGTGAAACCTTAAGAATTCTTCTGAGAAGAGTTGTATTTTAAATACTGTGTAGAGATGTGAAAGGATGATCTTGAACATGATATAACTTCTTCATTTAACCACCTATGAAAGTCTCTCTCTATATTACATAGCTTCAATAACAACCATTCTGTAGATGCACAAAATAATCTTGTAATCTTCACAGGTCCGGTATTCAGCTCAACAAGAATATAAAATTGGTATTCAGGAAAACTCTCAAAAACGTATTCCTGAATACCAATTTTATATTCTTGTTGAGCTGAATACCGGACCTGTGAAGATTACAAGATTATTTTGTGCATCTACAGAATGGTTGTTATTGAAGCTATGTAATATAGAGAGAGACTTTCATAGGTGGTTAAATGAAGAAGTTATATCATGTTCAAGATCATCCTTTCACATCTCTACACAGTATTTAAAATACAACTCTTCTCAGAAGAATTCTTAAGGTTTCACCTTACTCTTTCCTGCCTGCTGGCTCTTTAGAAATGTGTGCGCGTGCGTTTTTGTATTCATGTATCATTCAAGGCAAATATTTTCGCACTGCAAGTTGTGTGGTTAAGCTCATTTTTTAATATGCATAACGATGCATTTGTTTCTACATTCGGCCCTGTTTTCATCTCCTCGTAAGATGTGTATTGTTTAATGTAACACCTTGTGTTAAAATTGGGTTAAATGAAGTAGTTATATCATGTTCATAATCATGCTGTCACGTCTCTGCACAATATTTAAAATGAAATTTACCGTTGGTCTTTATAGCTATTGTTGAAAGTGAAGGAGAATTTCCTGTTGTATATGTTTATCAGGAACTCAAGGGAGACTTCATTAGCTAGTCGGAACATAGAAAAAATGATGAACTCTTCTCAGAAGAACTCTTAAGGTTTCACTTTACTTTTTCCTGCCTGCTGGCTCTTCGGAATTGTATGCGCGTGTGTTTTGTATTCAGGAATCATTCAAGACGAATATTTTCACACTGCAAGATTTGTGGTTAAGACTATTTTTAATATGTATAACTTTCCCTGTTTTTATCTCCTTGTAAGATGTATATTGTTTAATTTCCTGTTGTGTATGTTTATCAGGAACTCAAAACGAGACTTCATTAGTTAGTCGGAACATTGAAAGTATGATGAACTCTTCTCAGAAGAACTCTTAAGGTTTCACCTTACTTTTTCCTGCCTGCTGGCTCTTTAGAAGTGTGTGCGCGTGCGTCTTTTATTCAAGAATCTTTCAAATTCAAATATTTTCGCACTGCAAGTTATGTGCTTAAGCTTATTTTTAATATGTACAACTTTTGCTCTCTCAACGGTGCATGTGTTTCTACATTCGTCCCTGTTTTTATCTCCTCGTGAGATATATTACTTAATGTAACACCTTGTGTAAAAAATGGGTTAAATGAAAGGAGTTACATCACGTTCAAGATCATGCTTTCACGTCTTTGAAAAATGAAATTTACCGTTGGTCTTTATAGCTATTGTTGAGAGTGAAGGAGAATTTCCTGTTGTGTATGTTTATCAGGAACTCAAGGGAGACTTCATTATTTAATCGGAACATAGAAAAATGATGAACTCTTCTCAGAAGATCCCTTAAGGTTTCACTTTACTTTGTCCTGCCTGCTGGCTCTTCAGAAATGTGTGCGCGTGTGTTTTATACTCAGGAATCATTCAAGAAGAATATTTTCGCACTGCAAGATGTGTGGTTAAGGTTATTTTTTTAACATGTATAACTTTTGCTTTCTCAACGATTCATTTGTTTCTATATTCATCCATGTTTTTATCTCCTTGCAAGATTTGTATTGTTTAATGTAACACCTTGTGTAATATGAATGCCTACACACTGGCCTATTTTCCCATTTTTTGGCTGATGATGACGCCAACACAGCGTCAAAACTAGTCCCAAGTGCAAATACATGTTATAAATAAACCTATAACATTTTTGTATTGAAAAGGTGGAACCTTTCTAGTTTTTCCTATCTTCCATTCTCAGTTCAATACGGACCAAATATGAAACTCTTATGTTTAAATGCTCTTCCCTATTCGATTCAACGTGAGTTCATTGCAACTAGTATGGTACCTGTGTACTGAAAGTTGATCGGAGACTCATGTCATGCCACACGAACAATTCCATTTGTTTACTTCAGTTGTTGAGATGGTTATCAGTGCAGCTTTCATGGAGTGTTGAATGGACTTTTTTCCGCCCTTCAAAAATCCGACTACCTCTGCCGGGTTTGAACATGCTATCTTGGGATCCGGAGGCCGACACTCTACCACGGATCCACAGAGGCAGCTAGTGGGGAAGTAGTATTTAACAACAACTGCAGACTACATAAAATCAGCTTCATGGTCCGTATCGCACTTTAACAGATTCACAACTAAGTATTTTTACTTTCCACCTTGTTGATACATTAATTGCTACTAATTGCTTGTATCGACAAGGTGGAAAATAAAAATACTTAGTTGTGAAACTGTAGACTCTGTGGCAAAACGACTGTTTCATTATGAAGTATGTTCAGTTACCAGAGTAGCAACTTTCTAGGATCTGCAATTTTAAAATGTGGCATTCTGATCATTGGAACAAGCAGATGATGAAAAAAAAAAAAGGCCGGATATGAAATAGGTTTCTTCAAGAACTATTTAGCAGCCTTTGCAGTCTAATTTGGCTGCCTTTTCACTCGGGAGTGGTCTTCTAAGTTTCCTCACCAAGGATGTATGTGAGGACAACAACGACTGATGCAACAATATGTGTGCGTCAGTATGTTGAAAAACCTCTAGAACCTCACTCAACCGACCCAGTAATATACTGTAATCAGGACAACAGAACTAATGGATTGAGCAAGTCGCCTTGTGGTATCTGAGTGTACCAGCAACGTCAGTACTAGCGGAATGACTATTGTCTAAAGCAGGATAGATTATAACCAGCTGACCAGGAAGGTGTCTGACTATGCTTATGTGCTTAACCCCTTCCACATCCTCTATCGTGCCACATGCCTCAATGCTCTTATGATTCAGGTGACCTTGAAGTACTGGCAAGTGTTCTGGCCAATCAGAATGCTACATTTTTCTTTAATGATTTAAAAATATACAACAAGAAATGTTTAGCTTTTAAAGACACTCTGCAAATCTACAGGCTGAGAGCTTTCGTCAATATGTTTTATAATGTTCATTGGTTTAGCCGTTCTCTCAAACTCACAGTAGCAAAAATCAGCCTAGTGTTTGAAATATATATATGATCATTATTATCATCTCCATACATCCAGGTAATTAATTTAGATACATGACTGACATGATGTCCTGCAGTTTTATTGGTACTCATGTCATGAAATCCATGAAATCATTCAATTATTCTCCTCTGTGAGGTTAAAAAGGAACAGCTGACAGCTGAGATTTATTGCTTACATCCAATGTTTCATCGACCACAAGAGTCACAAAATCTGTGTTCTGTATTTTATTGTAAATTTCATCACTCATAACATCAGAAATGACTACTGAAGGAGTGCAAAAACCTGTAGAAGTCGATAAAGAGTCTTTAATGGGGACCAAAATCAGGACTTGCAATGAGAAATTCCATGTAAATGCCCTTATTTAGGGCTTCTGAATTTTCTTCATGACCTCAGAAGGGAAGTTCTTGTTTTGTTTAAATAGCAGATGGCATTAGGTTAGGTTACAAAGGAAGTAAGTCAAGTCAAGTCAAGTCAAGTCAAGTCAAGTCAAGTCACAATAGATTTAATTGGCCACAGTGCAAAGTCATGCAAAGGGACTGTTCATCCATGCTTTGACACTTTCCTTAATTTATCTACAAAGAACACCAAATAACAGATGACATTAATAAACCCCTTAAACCCAGCAGTGGTCGCATGGTGAGAGAATGCCTCACTTCTCAAAATGAAGTATTGCCATGGTTCAACTCTTGAGCACAGCTCCCTTCTCCTCTAGGTATTCCTCTGTCAATCCCTTCTCTTCCCTTTTTTTTTTAAATTTTAATTTTAATTTTTATTTTTTGCTAGTGGCTTTACGTCGTACTGACCACAGATAGGTCTTATGGTGACGATGGGATAGGAAAGGCCTAGGAGTTGGAAGGAAGCAGCTATGGCTTTAAGGTACAGCCCCAGCATTTGCCTGGTGTGAAAATGGGAAACTACGGAAAACCATCTTTCAGGGCTGCCGGCAGTGGGATTCGAACCCACTACCACCCGGATGCAAGCTCTTAGCTGCGTGCGCCTAACTGCACAGCCAACTCGTCCAGTAGTGGTAGAGAAAAGTAACCATATAAATATTTTCTCACTTCAATTTAGCCATCTTAAAGTATTAATTCAAGTTTAAATCTCAACAAGGTGAAAATGAAGGATTGATTGACTGTCCATTGAAAATGAATACAATACCTTGGCTCACTTATCATATTGGGAAGAGACATGGAGTGCAGGCATGGTTATTGTCTGATAGAGTAGAAAAATGTTTGAATACACGCCAACATCCTGTTGCCCAGGCCACTGTGTTAGGAGTGTATGGTCGTAATGCCAGATGCTCAAAACACTGAGAAATGAAGAATTCCAAGTTCTAATATAAGATTCTATTTATAAAAACGAGACATAGCATAATTTTTTACTTTAATTGCTTTTGGGTGCTGCCTCACGACTTGCACACTCAGAGAAAATGCCATTGATTTGTGGTCCCCATGGTCAAGCCCATGCTACATTTTATCATTGGGTAGTTTAAGAAAAATCACATCTGCAAGACAAATCTACATACACTAGAAGAACTGAAATTAAATATCCGCCAGGAAAATGACAACATTACACATGATCTACAGCAAGTGATGTATAGTTTCTTAAGGAGGTGCTACAAATGTGTGGACAATGAATGTAGGTAGTTGGCATCTCCTTTCATAATGGTGGTAAGTAACAACCTTCTTGTCCGGCTCCACTGTGTAGGGGGCAACGCGTCCGCCTGTCACCTGGAGGCCCCGGATTCGATTCCCAGCTGGGTCAGGGGTTTTTAATTGTATATGATTAATATCCCTGGCCTGGGGACTGGGTGTTTGTGTCATCCTTAACATTCCTTCCTCACATTCAACACTTTACACTTCCACCATTTACAAAATACACTCAGGTTCCTCACATATGGTGCAAGTAGGGACAAAAGATCTTTCTAGGTCGACGCCCCAAACAAATAGAAAAAAAAACCTTCTTAAAATAGTTCATAATACTGTTGTACATTTGCGTCACTAGTGCTGAACTCTGCTGATACACAGCAACTATTGCACTCACCGATAATAAAAACAAAGTGTGGCTGGTTCTTAGTTCAAATGTTCTCACTGTATAATAGGATTAATTTATTAAGAGAGTGGAAACAATCTTTTCCTGAGTAGTGTGCATATATGCGATTTTTCTTTCTGATGTTTGGAGAAAGAAATTTGTGCAGAATACTCACGTATATATGGTATATCAATATGCTGTACAGTAGAAAATATACCAATATCCTATGACTTGTTTGTCCCAAAAATGCTTTTATTACATTAACTCTCAAACATATTTTATTGTCTCCCAAACACATCACACTTTGAATTACAATATAATTCACAAAATGTAAACTATGGAAGCATCCATTACCAAGTGTTTTTTCCTCATCTTACACCAGGGCGCATTTCAAGTGCTCCATGTACTCGAAATCTATAGACACATGTATATTCATGGTTCCCATGATTTGAATGAAACTTCACTTCAACATATGGATGAGGAACTTTGGTTTCATGCTGTAAACAAACATTTTAAGAATTGAGTTGTAGGTATAAATGTTTTGAATGATACATCAACATATGAAGTACTTGGTGGAGATAGTTTGAACAGAACTACCTTATAAACAACCCATCCCAAAACTACATGTAAAAGCACTAGACAGTTATTTTACATTATGTGAGAGTTCAAAGTTTAAAATATACAACTATATAACACAAAATATTGGCACTAAAATTAACTGTATTTATCAGAACATGAGAGTTGGAATTGATAAGATTTCTAGAGATATACTAAAGGCAATGGGTTGGTGTACAGCACCATAAGTAGTTACTTGATTACTATTTGCATTAAGGAGCTATGTCTAATGAATGGGAAGTTGCTCTAGAAGCTCCAGTGTACAAAGGAAAGGTGATAAACATCAAGTGGATAATTACAGGTCAGTCAACTCTCATCATCATCATCATCATCATCATCATCATCATCATCATCATCATCATCATCATCATCAACAACAACAACAACAACAACAACAACAACAACAACAACAACAACAACAACAACAACAACAACAACAACAACAACAACAACAACAACAACAACAACAACAACAACAACAACAACAACAACAACAACAACAACAACAACAACAACAACAACAACAACAACAACAACAACAACAACAACAACAACAACAACAACAACAACAACAACAACAACAACAACAACAACAACAACAACAACAACAACAACAACAACAACAACAACAGTTCTGAATTGAGTAAGAGCTAGGCATAGGAGTGGAGGCCCTCAATCCCGATACGGTGTGTCCCAATGACTGATAGATTAAGTTCCTGTAGATATGCAGGACAGATGTGAATAAGGCATAGCCAAATTAGCACCCGTGAATCAACTGAGGTATAGGGAAAATGGTCAATGGCCTTGAAGGCAGAAGACGACCTATCCCAACGGCAGAGAGGACAGAAAAACCAATTCAAATCCACTTCATGTCTGACTTGCAGCAAGCGGCAGAGTGGTCAGTGTCTGATCACCAGAGGTGCGGCTGGAAATTCATGTTCTGGAACTAATCACTCCAGTCCTAAAACTGCATCTTGGTCCAAACATGTGATATTCAAGTACCATGAGGCATGGCAGAAATCAAACTTTTACCCCAGGTGGTAATCAATCCACTAGTATCAAGAACAGTACATCCAGGCTGTTGGATTCTAGGGAGTCTGGACTGACACGTAAATAGAGGGAGTCGGAGACCTCTAGTCAATTTCGCCCAAACAGCAAAACCTTTTTTCTGTCCAAAATGGACAGAGATTAGTTAAAATCTGCAGGATATTCAACCTTAAAATTATGTCAACACACCTCAAAAAGAAACCATCAAAACAAATGACCTGGAGACCACCAAACACACTGATCGGCAAATTCCAAATTGGAAGTAATGAAAATCAATGCAAATCCGTATTGAAAGTATTTCATAATAGGTGGAAGTGAAATAAATTTCTTACATTTATTATAAAATTCCAAATATTTTTTTAAAATTCTAATTTCAAGGTAGCAGGTAGGCAGCCCTGCCCAGGGAGTGGCACCCCTGCCTATGTGAGTCCCAGAGCACACTGACCCGGTGTGTATCATCTGGTAAGGGTCCCAGCTCAGGGTTACGAGTGAAGACCTCAACGGTGAAGGCGGAGATGAAGATCATTGGTATGATGGAACTGGCAGAAGAAGCATCCTTGCTTTTTGGGATAGTAATAAAAAGCATTCACAAAGATAGTCAACAGCTTCAGGAGCAGATGAGAAATTTGGATCCCAACAGTGAAGAAGGTGGAAGAACTATCTTTGAAATGTAAATCCACACGTCTGATCCCGCAGTAGGCGGTGTTGTTGTCAGCATCTGCATCCAGGTCAGGGTCGGCTGTGTAAGCAAGCTCCAGGTCTTACCAATCTGGTTCTAATTTTTGTGGGACCTACGGGTTCCACCCTCATGTGAAATGATTCACACAATCTACCATGATGGTAAAACGCACATCAGAAACTACCCCAGCCGGTAAAATCCGGGGCCAGTTAGAGTCTGGTCTAAACAGGGCATTGGATTCTGGGGGGGCCCTGCACCATCATGTTGGGATCAGTCGGAGGATCCCTCACCCCGCAAGATCAGGACCAAGAAAAAACACTTCTTTGGTACAATGAATGTCAATACCCTCCTAAGAGTTGGTAAACAGATGGAACTTATCAAAGAACTGGAGAGATATCAGATCAAGCTACTTGCTGTACAGGAAACAAGATTCCTATCAAATGAAGTATCTATGATGGACAAGTACAAGATAATAAAGGGATAACCAGTGATCAGGGCATATAAAATGGGTAATAAAAGAAAATCACCTTCAGTTCTAGAAACAGCATTTTTTGTTCACAGTTCAATTATAGATGCAATCATTGATTTTCAATCACCTTCCCCTAGGCTTTCCATCTTAACCTTGAAGAGTGGAAACAAATCATATGCAATCTTCAATGGGCATGCACCTATTAATGTGGACAATGAAAAATCCAGATAAAGTCAAAGAATTCTGGTCTCTCCTGAAGAAAAGAGTTGTTAGAAACTCCAGAACATATGATTAAAATATTGATGGGTGATTTTAATGCTCAAGTTGGCAAGGAAAGAAAATACAGGAAAATAGTTGGCAGTTATCCTGGGCATACAAGAACCAATAAAAATGGGGAAAGGCTTATTGAAGTGTGTGAATCATTCAATCTCAAGTTAATGTCCACCCAATTCAAGAAAGAAAGGAAGAAATTAATGACATGGCATTCACCAAATCCCATGTTAGGGGAGTTCCAAATAGACCATGTAGCCACATCGAACCCGGCAGAGATTTTGAACGTTAAAGTGAAAAAAAGGTGCAAACATAGATTCTGACCACTACCTTGTTAGAGACAAGATAAGGTTTATTCCAAAGTCCTTCAAGAGACCTTAACCCAAAATCAAGAAATATCGAACTGGTGAACTCAAGATAAACCAAGAGATTGTCGAGATCTATCAACAAGAGCTTGAGGTCTTGGAATCTTCAAATTAGGATGAAATGGCAAGGAGGATTCAAGAAGCAGTGGAAAAGACTATAATGATCACCACAAAAAAAGAAACATCCATGGTGGAATGATGATTGTAGCCTTCGGGAAAGGTCTAAAGCATGGAATAAAGAGTATACTAATCACAGGAATTTCGAAGACTTCAAGGAACAATGGAAACACACAGCAAAAATTCTTCAGAATACGAAAAGAAAGTATGAGAAAGAAGAGATGCACAACATAGAAGATTTCAAGAGAAACAACACAAGAGATTTCTATAGAAGGTTTAAAAACAAAATCAAAAAATTCTCCCCTGGTAATCTTTTTGAAAGTGAACAAGGGAAACTCATTATTGGTGACAAGAAGACTTGCGATTATCTGGCCAACTATTTCTAGAATCTTCTTGAATTGCTGTTTGGAGAGCCTCAATTCAAGTTGAAGGATTCATTACCATCAAATAAGGAAGAAATTAGGGACATCATTAAACAACTAAAAAACAACAAAGCTCCTGGGAAGGATTCCATTACTGCAGAGTTATTCAAATTTGCAGGTGAAAATATAGTGGAAAAACTAGAGGAATTATTTGCTTTTATTTGGGAAAAAGAAGAAATACCAAGTGATTGGAAGAATGCACTCATTCATCCTTTACACAAAAAAAGGGACCAAACTAATGCCAACAACTACAGAGGTATCTCCCTTCTTCCTATAGCATACAAAATCCTATCCAAAGCATTGCAGTGGAGGCTTGAAACACATCTAAATAAACAAATTGGTGAATACCAGGCTGGGTTCAGAAAAGGGCATTCATGTGCTGAGCAGATTTATATTCTAAAATCACTTATAAAAATAAGATCAATGAGAAATCAGAAGAGGACAATCATAAACTTCGTCGATTTCAAAAAGGTATATGATTCCATGGATCGTAGAGTGCTCATGAATGTTCTGCAGGAGTTTGGAGTGGATGAGAAATCTCTGGCCATAATTTGACAATCTCTTACAAACACCTTTCCTCAAGTCAAATTTGTGGACGAACTCTTAAATCCGTTTGAGATAAAAATGGGTTTGAGGCAAGGATACAGCCTTTCTCCACTACTCTTTAATTGCATTTTAGAAAAAGTTATTAGGGAATGGAGGTTGAGAATGACTGAAAAAGGAATGAAGAATGGGGTAAAGGTAGGTTGTGGAAAAAATGCGATGATGTTGGACTGCCTTGCCTTCGCAGATGATGATGTTCTTATTACAGACAACCATCAAACAACCAAGAAACAAGTTGAAGAACTACAAAATGTTGCAGTCAAAACAGGGTTATGAATCTCCTTCGAAAAAACAGCATTCATGGATTCTATAAAAAAAGGTGACACGGATAGACTTGTTCCACCATATGGGAATATGCAGCATGTGCAAAAATTTTAAATACCTGTGAGAAATACTCACCCCCAATGGAGATGAAAAGGAGGGATTAAAGGAGAGGGTGAGAAGGATGGAGTTGGCATTCAAACTATGTCATGACACCTATAAGTCCAAGTCCCTCTCAATTCAGGCCAAGCTAAAACATTACTGCACAGTGGTTAGAGTGGAGGTGGTGGTGATTTTTGTTTTAAGAGGAAGTACAACGAGGTAATCATCCTCTCTGAACAAATAAGTGGAAAACAAATTTAAAGTATAAAACAAAATTATTTATTCAACAAAGGAATTTGGAAACGCAGTACGAAATAAAACAAAAAACAATTATAGAACTAGGCCGAAAGGATTACTAACGTATCAAAAGGGAACGTACGTTCCCTGAGTAACAGTGCACTTGTAATTTATATACCCTTGATAAGTCCACTGTCACACATATAAAGCAGATGACGAGATCAGCAGTAGTCGCATCATCGGCTAGTATGCGTTCGAGTGTTTCCTGCAGGCCGAGGCTCCGTCTTAGGCCAGAGAGATCGGCGCACTCTGTGAGGATGTGGGCCATGGTGAAGTCGGCACCACAAGAACACACTGGGGGGGGTCTTCCCTCTTTAGGAGATAAGAGTGCGTGGATCGTAAATGACCTATCCTCAGCCTGCATAGTACTATGGCCTCTCTCCGTGAAGGTCGGAAAGAGGACTGCCACACGGTAGTTGTCTTCTTAATTGTTCTCAGCTTGTTGGGAGTTCGGATATCTAGCCACTCCGATTCCCAGGATGCCAAGATGGTTCGACGTAGCTGAGAACAAATATCCTTAGCAGGTACATTGACTGGTCTTGGAGGTAAAAGTACAGCTTCCTTTGCAGCTTCATCCGCAAGTTCGTTTCCCGCAATCCCAATGTGGCTTGGAAGCCACGCGAAAGTGATTCTGGTGCCAGCATTCCATAACCTGGCTAGAAGGTCATGTATCTGCTGTACCAGTGGGTGTTGCGAGAAACAGGTTTCAATAGACTGCAGAGAGCTTAACGAATCGGTACACATAAGAAAGTGGCTTCTTTTGTCACCCAGTACAAACTGCAGAGCCTCTAAGATGATATAGATGTTGATTCCCATAGGGAATCTGAAATATTTGTCCTGAATGAGCAAATTTATAATACCAATATAAATGGTCCGTTATTGGACATTATAAATTTTCCAGCTAGCTCATTCTTGGTTGCCAGCGTTTTGCCCTCGTGTGCTAGGGTGGGCTCATCAGTTGGTACCTAGCACACCTACCAATACTCTGGCCAGTGCATACCGTGGAGGCCACTGCGTAGGCTAACTGGAGCCACCGGCAGTGCCAATGCACAAAGAGACTTTGTCTCATCACTAAAAATTGATGCCTGCTTGGCCATCAGATGATATAGATGTTGATTCCCATAGGGAATCTGAAATATTTGTCCTGAATGAGCAAATTTATAATACCAATATAAATGGTCCGTTATTGGACATTATAAATTTTCCAGCTAGCTCATTCTTGGTTGCCAGCGTTTCGCCCTCGTGTGCTAGGGTGGGCTCATCAGTTGGTACCTAGCACACCTACCAATACGCTGGCCAGTGCATACCGTGGAGGCCACTGCGTAGGCTAACTGGAGCCACCGGCAGTGCCAATGCACAAAGAGACTTTATCTCATCACTAAAAATTGATGCCTGCTTGGCCATCAGATGATATAGATGTTGATTCCCATAGGGAATCTGAAATATTTGTCCTGAATGAGCAAATTTATAATACCAATATAAATGGTCCGTTATTGGACATTATAAATTTTCCAGCTTTTAGTGATGAGACAAAGTCTCTTTGTGCATTGGCACTGCCGGTGGCTCCAGTTAGCCTACGCAGTGGCCTCCACGGTATGCACTGGCCAGCGTATTGGTAGGTGTGCTAGGTACCAACTGATGAGCCCACCCTAGCACACGAGGGCGAAACGCTGGCAACCAAGAATGAGCTAGCTGGAAAATTTATAATGTCCAATAATGGACCATTTATATTGGTATTATAAATTTGCTCATTCAGGACAAATATTTCAGATTCCCTATGGGAATCAACATCTATATCATCTGATGGCCAAGCAGGCATCAATTTTTAGTGATGAGACAAAGTCTCTTTGTGCATTGGCACTGCCGGTGGCTCCAGTTAGCCTACGCAGTGGCCTCCACGGTATGCACTGGCCAGCGTATTGGTAGGTGTGCTAGGTACCAACTGATGAGCCCACCCTAGCACACGAGGGCGAAACGCTGGCAACCAAGGATGAGCTAGCTGGAAAATTTATAATGTCTGAGCCTCTAAGATGGCGTAAAGCTCTGCAGTATACACGATACATGCTTTAGGGAGCGAGATATTTGTGCTCATATCATCAATGATGAAAGAGCAACCAACATTATCTTCGATTTTAGAACCATCCGTGAAGATAAGTCTCGCAGCCGGATGTTGGTGAACGAAGTCCTGGAAATACCTCCGATAAACGGAGGAATCCGTGTTCACCTTGAGTCCACGGAGCAGATCTAGACGTATATCCGGTCACGGAACCAACCATGGAGGTACCTCGCTAAGCGTTTGTTCAAGACAACCACTGATATTGATATTCAAATCATGACACAAGCTATCAATCCGAAACCCAACAGGCCGTGTGGCATTCGGCCGGTCTTGGCACCTCTGGTGGTATTGGGTACGAAGGATGCATTGATAGCTTGGATGTAGCAGCATTTCACAAATTTTGGCAGCATATGTAAGAAGTAACTGCTGCCTCCTTATCCGTAAAGGTGGAACTCCCGCTTCAGTGAGTAAGCTGGGAATGGGGCTAGTACGGAAAGCTCCCGTTGCCAGCCTTACTCCACTATGGTGAATACTGTCCAAAAGGCTCAGCGTAGATTTTGATGCCGAGCCATAAACCGCACTTCCATAGTCTATTCGGGAGAGTAGCGTTGCCGTGTAAAATCGTAGCAGTACCGCACGGTCAGCCCCCCACGAGGTGCCACTGAGAAACTTAAGCATGTTCAGTCTCTTCGTGCAGGCAACCTTCAACTGATGGATGTGGGGCTGCCACATTAGTCTCTTATCAAAAAGGAGACCCAGGAATCTGCAGGTGTCAACCACTGGTAAGACACTGTTTCGCAAGCGGAGCTCTGGTTCGGGATGCACAGGCCGACGTCGACAGAAGTGTACAACTGAGGTTTTCGCTGCTGAAAATCAAAAACCATGTTGCAGGGCCCAACTGTCGACTCGGTTAATAGCTTGCTGTAGCTGTCTTTCAGCAAACGCCACCCTTCCGGAGCTGTAATGTAGAACTAAGTCGTCTACATACAGCGAAGGAACGACTGCGGGCCCAGCAGCGGCAACTATGCCATTGATGGCAATTGCGAACAGCATGGAGTGCCTTTATGGAGCAGAAACCTTGATGAGGATGGTTGACTGAGTCCTTCAAAAAAGAGAAAGAAGATTCTTACAAAAAATCTTAGGCCCAAGAAAGGCGACGAGTGACCCAAACACATTCCGGTTAAGATTGAATTTGGAGCTCTACAAGACAGTAGAAAGAATCACGACTGTGATGAGGAAAAGGAAACTGACATTTTATGGGCATATTAAAAGAATGAACCCTGAGAAATTGGCCAACAGAATACTTCTTCTGCAGGAAAAGTGGAAAAAACAACCAGGATGGCTTACACAGGTGCACAATGACTTGGCAGAAATAGGTATCAAGGAGGAGGATATAAAAGAAAGGACATAATTTAGGAAGAAGGTTGCGGGAATGAGGGATGCGTTTGAAGAGCAACATGCGAAGCCACGGAACATCTCGGTGGAAGAGCGAGCAAGAAGAAGTCAAAGACTAAAGAATCTTTGGCGAGAGTGTAAAGAAAAGGGTATCAGTGTGTGTGACAGAAGGAAGATTGTGTAAATGTGGCCCACAGATTGCCGTATCGATAAATAAAATAATAAAAAATTCCAAATTGACTAGAAATACTCTCATATGAGCAGGGTAGTTGAACTAGAGCAAACCTTAAATGAACAAGAAGTACATATACTGGCACTCCAAGAAACAAGACTGACTGACGAAAACTCAGTGGATTTCGGGAACTACAGACTCTTCAAATGTAAAACACACAAGCAAATTCTCGAAAATACACCACTGTTAGGAGTTGCTTTCACAGTCAAGAAAAATATACTCAACTCAATAACAAATGTGAAGCCTGTAAACGATAGACTAATGACAGTCACCATAAAGTGTCCAAATAAAACATACACACTAATTAATGCACACATGCCAATCATTGAGGACAATAAAACTGCCAGTAGAAAGGTAGACAATTCCTGGGAAATACTGGAAGAAATAGTATCCAAAATTCCACCAAACCATGTCAAAATCCTACTAGGTAACTTCAATGCACAATTAGGCAAAGAAAGAAAACACAGAAAATCAATTGGAAAATTCCAAGCACATAAATAGACCAACCAAAATGGACAGAGATTAGTTGAAATCTGCAGGATATTCAACCTTAAAATTATGTCAACACACTGAAAAAAGAAACCATCAAAACAAATGACGTGGAGAACACCAAACACACTCATAGGTGAATTCCAAATTGACTATGTAGCAATCTCTTATCCAAAACACAGAGAAATTATAAATGTTCAAGTCAAAAGGGGTGCAAACATAGACTCAGATCAGAATTGAACTACAGTTAAAACCTCAGAGATTCACAAAATAGAAGCCATTAATCCCAAAACTTGACACCACTAGGATCCAAACATCTCTCACAGAAGAATTAGAGATAAAGGAGGCTAAAATTGGCAATAACTCTAAAGCAAGCTAATTACAACAGCATAAACACTAATTACTCTGCAGAAATGGAAGAGGCACCCATGATTGAATGAGGACTGCGAACAAGCAATCCAATCTTGACAGAAGGCATTAGAACAATTGGAACAGCAAAAAGACAGAAAATAACTATTAAACATTCCTGGTAGTGAGGAAAGAGACAACTCAATTGATCAGACTACTAGATTGACTACTAGAAATCAAGGAAGACTTAGAAAGAAACAACACACAAAATTTCTATAAGAACTTCAACACAAAGCTTACAGAATATCAACAACAAAGTCTCTGCTTCAAGAAAGAAAATCGACAGTTGGCACTAAACAACCAAGAAAACTGTGCGGAACTTACCAGTTATTTTAAAGAACTACTGAACTGTATACAGAGTGTAACATAAAAGGATGGCACAAATTGCAGGACACATTCCTCACACGTAGACGAAGAAATGATGTTATATGAACAAGGGTCCGGAAATGCTTTGTTTCCACATTACACCTAATTTTCTCCAACTCATTAATCATAAGAAACACACAAGAGCAGAACATTAGAATCATGGGGAACATGCACTCTTGGTTACATTTGGTTACGGTGTCATTATCATAGTTGCATCGTCAAGGTTTTGTTTTGTATGTCCCTGTTGTCATTGCTTGTTTACATGTAAGAAATGAAATGGTTCAACCTATTCATTACAATTAACTAAGAAATATAGTGTTACATTCTTATTTGACTAAAAGCGGTACTGGTTTCGACTACCAATCTGGGTCATCATCAGCTGATTAAAAATACAAAAACAATGCATAGGAAAACAAGAAATTAAAAGGATAAGTCTTTCAAAAGCAGTTGAAGAGGCAATATAAGACAATAAGGATTAGCACAGTGCAATTCTAAATCATAAAAACCAGAATTTGAAGATCAGTCACTTATATGAAGCACGGCGCAAGCCCTTGAAGAGTAGCACAACACATGCAATGTCCAGCACTGTGCCTCAAAATGTTTACGAGAAGAGGTGAACAGTTCAGTCAACCAGCCTGCATACACTGTCAGGTGTGAAGTCACAACACGATTTAATAAATATGAAGTCCCAAAAATGTGTAGAAGTCGAAGACAAGTCGTTTAAATGAAGTGAGATGCTAGTTCCTTGAAGATCAGCGCAACATAAGCCTACTCAATGTCCAGCACTGTCCTTCTAAACGCCGATGAAACTCGGTGGAAAGCTTAATGGTCAAGACTGCTAATGCTTCAGTTGCAAAAAATATATATAATACAATTTAATATAATTGATGTATGTATCAGTGTTAATAGGATCTTGTAGATTCTTAAGAAATGCGGAACAGTTGACGTTATATCTTTGTTACTCCTAAAGTCTTGGAGAATATTATCAAGAGCTTCAAACCTGCATTTATGACCCATTGTACATTAGCTGCAAATAGTGAGTTTACACTCTTGCAAAACCTCAGCCATGTTAGACTGTTTAGAAATATAATAGATGGGAGTCTCAGTGGGAGTAAGATTAAGAGTTAGCTTGAAGGCTGCGTGTGCTGTTTGACCTCCCTCCAGTAATGTTGCGGTGATCCCAGATGATGCGGCAGCTACAGCAATGTTTCTAGTACTTCTGACTTTTGCCAATAGCAAATTTATAAGGAATGTTTTTCCTGTACCACCTGGAGCATCTAAGATGAAGATTTTTCCACGTTCGGGCTGTATGCTACATAGGATTTTATGATATACTGCAAGATGTTCTGTAGTTAAAGATTTTCCCCTGGTAGTTATCAATTGTTCCAAAGATTGAACATCATAGTTGGTTTCCTTTAAGTATTCTCGATTTTCTTCATTTCCTGATCTTACGGGTTTATGTAAGCCATACTGATTTAAATTCAGTCCTCCTACAGATAACACTTCATCTTCGATTAATAATAGACATTGGTTGTATACTTCACTGTGATTTAGAGTACAATCTTCCACCTGCTTTTCTGTTTGCCATAAGATGTCCTCTGACAAAAAATCTTTGAACTTCTCCCGAAGATTAGCGGGATCAGAAATTTGACAAAATGCTAGAATAACAAGAAAAGTTCACGTACTTTATAAGAAGATTTACTCAAAGCCGCTTCTTCAAGAGTTAACTCCCAATATCTGTAATTTTCTAATAATCCCAGAGCTTTACATGCACCTTGGAATGTAGGATGTAGGACACCATCCACAGTTTTTATTGAAGAAAACAATGATGGTCCTCAAACTTCGTGAAGAAGGAGTCAGAGGTGGTAACATTCAGTATTATTTGGATGAATAGTCTATACCCTTGCTAATGCAGAATCTTTTTTGACTCCTGGCCAACCTTCAACATCATCGCCTCATTTTCTTCTTACGAATTTATTGTTCTATCATACACGGTATGATGGAAGCTCATGGTACAGGGGAGTTTTTGCAAAAGAATCCATATCACATAAATTGAAGAAAGCCAAAAAAGTTATTTCTGGAGGATTTGTGACTTTTTCTGTCAAATTATCCAAAGTGAAACAGACATGTTGCCCGTTCTCAAGATGTATATCAAGATGAACAGCTGTGGGGTGTCTTTCATGAAGAGGAAATCCTAGAATTCGCCACTGCCTCTGAGCTACTAATAGACCTTCCTCTTTCATATAATTTTACCTCATCAATTGCTTCATTTTGCAGTGAAAAATCTGCTTGGTCGCAGCCTTTGTTGATGTACTTGCATGCATATTTAACCGACTTAACAGATCTGCTGTGTTCCACGTTAATGTGAGCTTTTAATAAGCAAGATAAAACAGGATTGAAAGGCACTACCCATCTGTTGTCAAGCTCTACACTGTTGATCTGCTCTGTGAATCCTCCATCTTGTGGAGCAAATCTTTGATACAGCGCATAACCATAAAAGGGGATTGAAAGGCACTACCCATCTGTTGTCAAGCTCTACACTGTTGATCTGCTCTGTGAATCCTCCATCTTGCAGAGCAAATCTTTGATACAGCGCATAACCATTACGGCCAGTTTATGTTTGACAAAGAAGTGGTCGTGGGTATCTCTTACTGCAACGTCCATCTTTCATGCAAGGTGCATTAGGATTCAAACTATTGCAGGGTCCATGAATCACTGTAGACTTGATAATATCATGTAAAATAAGACCTTTATTTGGATCAGGAATTTCGGCAAAATGATGTCATTGACCTTGTTAGACGGCATCCTTTCCACCAACTACAGTAATATATGAATGTGAGGCAACCCATGTTTCTGCCATTCTACTGAGTATGTATAAAAATGCACATTACCGAAAATTCCTGCTGTATTGAAAAGGTCCCTTAGTTTTTCACCTTCAATCAGAATACCCTACAAATGATATCATGACGATTGTAGTGCTTTTGCCCTTTCCAGATTGCTTCCGAAATTTCAATCCATTTGGAATTGCATGTAAATGTAATAAAACAGGACTTCTGTAATGACGTACAAATGTAATTGCATGTATCGAGGTCCTCCGGTAAATAATGAAGGCAGAATTACTCTTTGTCCAAGCTGATCAGCACTTATATCTTGCCTGCTTACTGCATCTCTTAAATGAATATAATTTTCTAATCTGAGCTGCTTTTGATTGCTGTGAATGAAATTTAGCCTCTTAATTTCTTTTTCCATACATATCAACTAAATATTGATTTAACAAAGCACCAAAACATAAGAGTAAATTATCTTCGCCCTCTTGCATCATTGTTTGAAAGGCATAACAGCTCACCGCTGATGCCTTTTTCTTCAAAAAATTATTTTTACGAGTATCACGTTGAGGAATATTTATTGGATAGCCATCTTCACCATAACAAAACATCATAGGATATTGAAGTGCATCTTAAGATGGATGAATTTCACTGATACGTTTGAGATTATCATTGTGGCTCTGAATAACTACAGTATATCTCATTTTTCAAATTGTTCGCCAATGATTACTAAAACAACCTCATTAGATGTTGGAGAATTATATCATCCACTGTGAGCATCAGCTGGCTTTCTGTTTGCATGAATAACTACCTTAAAATCTTGACAACCTGGAGGCACCTTCTCAAAAGCTGTTTTCAAGTTCTTCACATAACAGTTAACATCATGGAGCATTTTTTGCAATTGTTTAACCAAAGCTGGCATAACATCTGGTATCTTAAAACATTGTATTAGTGATTCGCTTTCATCTTCACCAAGAAAGTAAATCTGCAAAACTTTAGGATCTTGATGAGCATTTGGCAATAGACTGCCTATGGAGTGATAAACTTGACCTTTGTACTTTGAAAGTTGGCATAAAGCTATCTTGGATGACTTATTTAGCACCAAAAGATGTCATTTGAAAATAGTGGTTATATTTTCTAATTCAATCCAAAAAATGTCCATGGGCACCCATTAGTAAACTGTACAATGGTTCAGGTGGAGATTGGAGTGGCGGCAGCTGAACTTTGCCAGAATCGCAACACATGCTTGGTGTTTCATCTTTCCACTTGAGAGCATTGCAGAATATTGGCATTTATGGATCATTGTACCAATAGTCATCAAGCTGTTATCTTCGTAATTAATTTAAGGATCGTAAGATATCCCGGAATGAAACTTAATTTTCCATGGACGCAATCGTCTGTCTTTTCATACCCCAGGGTGATGTTGCTCATATCGTGTTTGAATTGTCCTGTGATTTTCGTGATTATTTTGTTGGTACGTAGCTGCCGCTGCTCTATGAACCTCAGGATTATTTTGCTGGTATGTCGATGCTGCTGCTCTATGAAGCTTGGGATTAATCTTCTGGTACGTGTCCGCTGCTGCTCTATGGACTTCGGGATTTTTCTTTTGGTGTTTACTTGCAGAAATGGTATGTGCAGAAGCGTTATTCTGTAAAAATGTGGCTGCTGCTTTTTAAAATTTTATTTTTCTTGTAGCATTTGTGTATCGAGTACAACATTTTTTTGGATACTTATGTAATAATGAATGAAGCTCTTGTTTCTTCGCACAGAAATTCAATAACTTCAAAATGTCCATAGAAAGATTACCAGTAAATTGCAATATTTATGCAGTATTAGGTTCATCACCAAATGTGCAGTATAACTTTTCATCGTGATAAACTTCAAAGCGGAATGGATATATTTTGCCTGCTGCCGTCAACTCACATGTTCCACCATAAGTTGAATCATCTTCTGACATGAAAAGTAGGTACTCTTCTGAGGAGGAATAATTATTACCATGATAATTTTTGGACAAAGTGGAGAGCTCGACCCAATTGTTCACAACATACGAAACAATAGCTTCACAAACTTCTTTATGCTATAACTGAGTAGAATATAAAATGTAAGAAAGAGATCTAAATAGACACGCACCGTCACCTACAATAGAAACAATGTTATATGGCGACACTTCACCATGAATATTTAGATAAGTTACTGCCATTTTTCTGTGCATGTGAAAAGATGTGTTCACATTGCAGTCTGTTGTTTAGCTGTCCACTTGAAATATCACACACCAACACGTTGAATCTTCTGATATGAAAAGTTGGTACTCCTCTGAGAAGGAATAGTTATTACCAAGGACTGCCGAGCCTCAAAGCCTTCTTACTCAAGAGTTGTATCACACTCACTTCATTACTGGTCGACAATATGCAAGTTACAAGTAATAGGTGGACTTACAATATTGTAATAATATTTGAGACAATATGCAAGTTGCCTCAGGTCTCCCCTTCGTCAATACGAGTGACATATCTTTGAATCTTAGACAGCTTTGCTAATGATGCATAAGTGCCGATCATAATGAAGGAAGAACTGGCATTGCTTTTGCCTAGCCTGTTTTACCTGTTTTACGAATGAAATAATTCCTTTAAACTGTAAGCGGCTGCAACTCACTAACAAAACAAAACGGTAATAATTCTCCTTGATATAACATTATGCCTGTATTAAAAAAAGCCGCCAAGAGGCAGATTCGAAGCTACATTCTTGCAGTCTGCAGTCTGTTGACTTAACTGTTGTGCTATCAGTTCCGCGTAAAATAGTTCCTCATTAATTCGTTGACAAACTTCATATATGTAGGCCTATATACTGTCAACTGTATTTTATTGTCATTAAGGACTTAGTTTCTTCTTCTTCTTCTTCTTCTTCTTCTTTTCTAGCCTATTTCAGTCCACTGCTGGATATAGGCCTCTTCCATATGCTTCCGTCGTTTTCGGTCTTGAGCCACTTGGAACCAGCATGTTCCAGCCAACAGCCTTTTGTCATTGAGCCACCTCTTCTGGGGACTTCCAATGCCTCTCTTGTGTTCCCATGGTCCCCAGTGAACAATCCTAGAGGTCCACCTGTTGTAGTCTTGTCGAGCTATGTGTCCATAAACTGTTTGGTTGATTACAGCCTTAAAATACACGGAAGCAGAGTGAATTGGTGCATACGCTTACATGTTGGAAAGTGCCGTGGCCATTTTTGTTTGGCAAGAGCCAAAGATTCATGCACGCAAGAGAAATATTTCATCTTGGAATTCTTGAAAATAAATAAATAAATATATTTCCACTGACTTTTCAAGAAATGCAAGATTCTTCCTGTACTATTGAAACAATCTGGAAGATTGAATGAATATATATGTACAATAATTTTTACAAAAACAAAGATATTGAGCAAAAATATAAAATATGGTAGGAACATATCCTCAAAGGTTCATGCAATTACAGCTATCATCTGTCAATACCTCAAACAGATTTTCTAAATCCAGAATCTATAGATTCAAGTGTAATGACTGCAGTGCCTCTTACGTGGGTCAAACAGGATGCAGCTTCACAACCAGATATTTGGAGCATGTCAACGCAGTAGGATATAACAAGTTTTCTGCTATAGGCCAACATATTCACGACCCTAATCATAAGTTCAATGACAATGAACATGACTTTGAAATACTTCAAATAATGAACGGGTCAGTCATGAACATTATTGAAAATTGTTTTATACATTGCGATCAATATTTCAATCCTAACTATAATTTGAATGAAATTTCTGAGAGACCTAATATTCTTTTTGATCTCTTAATTAAATGGCTAAAAAAAAAAAAAAAAAAAAAATGGCCAACCAGACACCAGTGGGATCCGAACTCACAACCACCCGATTTCGCGTCGGTTGCTCTACCAATTGAGGTATGGTGGCCTAGGCCATCTTTGTTCTGTTGGAAAGGATCTGAGCTACAGGTCTGGTACTACTACCATCACACTGTAGAGTGCGTTCAAGTGTCTGGTTGGCCATTTTTGTTCTGTACTTAACATCTCTTCAACACATACTAAATGTGTGTAACACGACCTAATAGGTTGAAAGTTGGTTTCGATTACAATGCGGTTGTGAAAATTCAATATTGATAAATCTCAATTTGTGAGTTCAATACATTTCTCTATGATAAGACATGAATATTCAAGTTGCATGCTGCTAATTTGTGACCAGGCAAATCATAACCTATTACATTGTCAACCTTAGGTGAGATAGGAAGGATTAGAAGAAATATTTTGACGCAGTCAGTGACCACAATTAGGACCCCACATAAGTTTGTGTATGGGAATGAAAGAGATGCAGAACAGACAATGCTTAAGAGAATTTTGAGGTTTTCAGTTCTCACACGGTGATGCAGAATACAATCAGAAAGTTAGGTTGTACCGGATAATTTTGATGAACGTGATTTGATTGCTGTGAGTAATTATTGTACTTCAGCTATGAAGGAGACAAGAATAAAATTAATATCAGGAAGCAAAACCCATCTTAGCGACTTAACAAAGCTTGTGAAGGAGAAGAAGGAGAAGAGGATGATGTCTATGATGGCGATAATTTAGCGCATTTTAAGAATAGACTTGAAACCAAGGAGAGGCACAAACAGACAGAAGAATCGCAAGGTTATGTGCGCAGATATTCATCTACAGGTAACAAGGATGACTGCAGTTGATTTGATGAACCATGGAGTTTTAGACCTACCTGATCTCACTTGAAACAATCAGATGCCACATTCTCCTTGATATTCAAAGATGTTGAAAGCTGCATATACCGATTTAATGTCAGTGGAGGATATCCTTGTTGGGAAGCGGATTGCAGAATTCAAAGACACAGCCTCACTCTTCAATTGGAACAAGATCCAGATGTCTGTATTTGCAAATAAATCCCTACCAGGTCTCGCAAAGCTGTTCATTCAAGGAGAATGAAGGATATCTTCATGGGGGAGGAAATCAGCTTTTGCACTCAAAGAAGAATTCTTGACTGAAGTTAGCATCAAAGACATCCACTCAAAGAACATGAAGGAATTTAAGGAAAAGCTGGGGATCTCCCAGGACATGAAAAGAGCAAGAAGCATCGTTAAGGAATCCCCTGTAAGAAATGTTCCAACAATGTCATCCAGGAAGACTGAATGAATGCCAAAGAAAGACAACAGACATTCGGTGATACAACTGTGGAACAAAAGGGCATAAATCATCTGAATGCCACTCGAAGAATTTAGGAACAAAATGCTTCAAATGTAACAAGTTCAGGCATCTCGCTAAAGGCTGTGCAAATGAAAAAGCAAATGTACCATACATATCGATGTTTACACACTTATGCAGTGAAAACAAGATGTATAAAGATGTTCACTTATGTGGATCAATCAATCATTCACTGCTGATCTCCATTTAAGGCAGTCGCCCAGGTGGCAGATCCCTATCTGTTGTTTTCCTAGCCTTTTCTTAAATGATTTCAAAGAAATTGGAAATTTATTGAACATCTACCTTGTTAAGTTTTTCCAATACCTAACTCCCCTTCCTATAAAAGAATATTTGCCCCAGTTTGTCCCCTTGAATCCCAACTTTATCTTCATATTGTGCTCTTTCCTACTTTTAAAGACACCACTTAAACTTATTCGTCTACTAAAGTCATTCCACATCATCTCTCCACTGACAGCTTGGAACATACCACTTAGGCACGCAGCTTGTCTCCTTTCTCTTAAGTCTTCCTAGCCCAATCTTTGCAACATTTTTGTAACACTAGTCTTTTGTTGGAAATCACCCAGAAGAAATTGAGCTGCTTTCCTTTGGATTTTTTCCAGTTCTTGAATCAAGTAATGATGAGGCTCCCATATTGGAACTATACCGATTTGTTCTGGGTGATATCCAATAAAAGAGTAGTGTTAGAAAAATGTTGCAAATATTGGGCTAGGAAGACTTGAGAGAAAGGAGACAAGCTGCGTGACTAAGTGGTATGTTCCGAGCTGTCAGCGGAGAGATGACGTGGAATGATATTAGTAGATGAATAAGTTTGAGTGGTGTCTTTAACATCCTGAATCCAAGATATCCACTATATCTTGCTGGTATCCTACAAGTTGAGCTTCAGCGGAATAACCCTTCCTAAACAAGAACTGCCTTCTATTGAACCAGTTATTAATTCTATAATCACTGCCTTACTCAACACAGGAAGCCAAGTTAGTTTATTGAGAACAGACATTATCAAAAAGATCCCTCTTTCTAACCTGAAAGAAAAAACTGTAACACTTTCTGGAATTGGAAAGATTGCGGTTAGGCCTTTGGGTTGCTTTGATACCACACTGAAAGTTGACAAGCAAGAATTTACCCTCATCTTCTACAGTATATAGTCGATGGGAAATCATGACCATGGAATCAGTTTTGGTTGAAGACTTTCTGAATCAAGCAGAACCACACATTGGTCAAGATGGAATGCGTATAACAAAACTACAGACTGTTGCACCTATCATGAGTATCAATGTCATCAATTCTTGTGAAGAAATATATGTAGAGCCTAATGTTCAAGGATACCTGAAAAGAAAACTTGATCATTGAACACTACAAACCAGAGAAGACCAAAACAACTAATCTAGAGTTGAAGATTTTTCTGCAGAATGAACAACCAATTAATCAGAGACCCCGACGTCTACCCTTTGAAGAAAGGGAAATCATTGATGATCAAGTGGAAAAGTGGATACGGAATAATATTGTGGAACCGTGCGCTTCAGACTTCGCCAGTCAAGTAGTCGTCATTCAGAAGAAGGACGGCACACCCAGGGTCTGCATCAATTACACAGAGATCAATAGCCAGACCATTAAGGACAGGTCCCCTCCCACTAATAGCAGATATTCTCGACTGGCTCCAAAGAGCATGTGTATTTAGCACCATAGACTTAAAAAATGGGTTTTTCACATAGAGGTTCATCCAGAAAGTATACAGCATTTGTGATTCACAATGGTCAATTCCAGTTCAAGAAAGTCCCATTCAGATTATGCAATGCCCCAGCAATATTTCAGCGCTTTATCAATTGCGTCTTCTGTCAGTTAATAAATGATGGCATCGCTCAACCTTATATGGACAATGTAATTATCCCAGCAAAAAATGAATAAGAAGTAACTGAAAGGCTGGAGCTTTTGTTGCAGACAGCAAGGAATACGGTTTAGAAAAAACTCCACAAAGTGCCAATGAGTTGAGTTTCTGGGTGATGTCATTGAAAATGGTAGAATCTACCCTTCGAAGGAAAAGATAAAAAAGTTCTTAATTTCCCTGAACCAGTAAACACAAAACAAGTTCAGAGCTTCCTTCGATGAACAGGATACTTCAGAAAAATTATTAAATTCTATTCACTTATAGCAAGACCATTGAGCGATCTATTGAAAGATTAAAGAAACTTCAAGTTTGAAGCAGATGAGAAGAATGCCTTCATGAAGCTAAAACAGGCCTTCTCAGAGGAACCAGATCTGAACATATACAAATAAGGATGTGAAACAGAACTGCATTCAGATGCCAGCTAGGAGGGATGCGGCACCATACTACTACAAAAGTCAAGTGAGGATAGTCATCTTCACCCTCTCTCTTATGCCAGCTGTAAAACTACAGATGCCAAGAAGAAATATACAAGTTACGAATTGGAAGTACTGGTGATTATCAAGGATCTAAAGAAGTTCGACGTGTATGTCAGAGGCAACAAACTCAAAATTATGACAGACTGCCAGGCTTTTCAGAAGACAGTGCAGAAAAAGGACCTTAATACTATAGTCGCAAGATGGGCTCTTCTCTTGGAAAATTATGACTACACATTCGAACATTGCAGGAACCCAAGAATGCATCAGGTGGATGCTCTAAGCCAGTATCCTGTAATGATTTTCTCTCTCTCTCTCTCTCTTAAATGAAATGAAGCATGTCAACATACTACCAATCACAACATGAATTCACATACTCGATTAATGACTTGCACTCACAACTCTTGTTAAAAAACTCTAACTACTACAAGTCCCAAGGCTGCCTCTTTATACACATTCCTTGACGTTGCTGGATGTGCTCTCCTCCTCTTGACCGGATCGTGCTGTGTCGGGGGTCGGTGTCATCTCGCTGCCAGCCTCTTCCTCGGTTGTAGTCCATGCGTTCTCCTCCTCATGACCAGATTCTGCAATGTCATTAGTAGCCCCTCCTCCAGGTGGACCCTTGGCAGTACCAGGCTTACTCTGTATATGCAGCGGTTCAGTGACTCGCTGTTAACTCCGATGTGTGGACCCTGATAGGAGGGTTGGTGTTTAGCATGTAGACCCCATGGCCCAGCTGCTTATCCACCTCGACGGGACCAACTCACGTATGTGCAAGACCTGCGTGAAACCCTCCAATCTTACTACTGACTGGATGGTTATGTCACAGCACTTGTTGGCCTGGTAGGAAGCTCTGGGTCTCTTCGACATCTTGAGCCTCGGCCTGGGTAAGGGATCTCTTCTCGGACAAAGATTGCTTTTCCTTAATGTCCTGCAGCTGCTTATGCTGCCACTCTGTTAGGGAAACAGCTGCATCATCTTGACCAGAAGTGGGTGGTGGATGAATCTCCCAATCTCCGGTGCCGTGTAGCTGTTGACCAAGGAACAGCTCTGCTGGGGAATAGCCATTGACATGGATGATGCTTCGTTGCAGGGCAAAGATTGACTGCGGTATCTGACGGTCCCACAGTCGATGTTCCTTATCTATTAGGTGGACCCGTAACATCCTTTTTAGCTCCTGGTTCCATTGGATTGGCCCTTGAGTTGTAGATAGGGGTGGCCAGTGATTACACCCCATTCAGTCATCATTTGCTGCCACTTCCTTGACGTGAACTGACTCCTGTTGTCTGAGAGAATGCACCGTGGATAACCATAGCTGCTAAATACCTCATCTTGTAGAAGATTGGTGATGCGTCCCGTCGTGGCTTCTGGTATTTTAAAGGCCTGAATCCATCTTGTGAAGAAGTCGGTGATTGCCAGTAGTCCTGTTTTACCCCTTGGTGTTCTAGGGTAAGGACCCATCAAGTCCAGGGCTATGACCTCCCAAGGGCATTGTGACCATCTTTCTCGCTGACTGGAAGCTACCTTCCTGTTGCTCGCCTTGGTGGAGGCGCAGATATAGCACCCTTTCACATAATCAAGGATGTCTTTCTGCATGTTGACCCAGAAGAATCTTCGTCGGATAGACTGATATGTCTCTTCACCTCCTGGATGTCCGGCTTCAGTGCTGTCGTGGAACTTCTCGAGGATGTCTGTCGTGTGCTGTCTAGGGATCACCACAACTGCAGGCGTGTCAGAGAGGTGAGTTCTATACATCAAGAGTCCTCCGTCAACTCGGAAGTTCTTGTAGCAAATCTTGAATTCCCTCAGGATGAGTCAACTATCAGTGTTCTGTCTCCTAATCCACTGCGTCATAGTCCTACAGGGCTTGTCTTGTTCTTGCCATTGCTTGATTACTCCCAGATCAAGTTCCTTCTTGATGTTCATAAGGGCAGTTTCATTGTGTTTGCTCTGGTGATTTTGTGGAAACTCGCAGTTTCATTGTGTTTGCTCTGGTGATTTTGTGGAAACTCCCTCTCCACAACGGTGCTCTTTTAACTTCAGGTTCCATCGCTGGGTGCCTAGATAAACTGTCTACTCCTATGTTTGTCAATCCTGGGATGTGACACACATCAAAATCAAATTCTTCGATTAACAGAGCCCATTGCATCACTTTATATATCGAGCTAAAGACCAAGTTCAACCATTTGAGAGCTGCGTCATCGGTGTACAGTTGGAACTTCCTTCCCTCCAAGTTGCCTCTAAATTTGCCCATGGCCCACACCACGGCTAAGGCTTTCTTCTCGGCAGTAGCGTTGTTCGGTAGGAAATAGCTTTCTGCTGGCATACTCGATGATATCCCTTTTGATATCACTCCTCTCCCGGAATAACACTGCTCCTAGGCCGGAATCGCTGGTGTCCGTCTGCAGGCACATCTTCCGTCGAGGGTCGGGATGGGCTAAACAGGGTGCATTGCATATTGCAGCCTTAATGCCTTGGAATGCTGCCTCTTCTTTGCTGGTCCATTGGAACAGGCAGTTGTTATAAAGTAGATCGGTGAGTGATATTGCCTTCTCTTCAAAGTGTGGCATGAAGCTGCTATACCATCCACACAAGCCAAGGAACTGACGTACTTGACGCTTGGTCCGCGTTCAGCTTCCTTGATAGTTTGATTCTTCTCCAGTTGCCTTCCTAAACCTTCAAATGTTAAGACATGGCCAAGATAATCTACGCAGGACTGGACGAAGTGGTACTTCTCCAGTTGGCAGGTGAGTCCATGAATTTTCGGTTGTTCCAGCACTTTCTTCAGGTGTACAATGTGTTCTTGAAAATTCTTGCTGTGGATTAAGATGTCGTCAAGATATACTTGGCAGAAATATCCAACATATCCTGACAATACCTTATCCATCAGTCACATGAAGGTTGCAGGAGCATTCTTCACTCCAAAAGGCATTGCTGTATACTGGTACAATCCTCTTGGTGTCATGAAGGCGGTCAGTGGCCTAGAACTTTCCTTAACCACTTGCCAGTATCTGGAGTTCATATCCAGCGTGCTGAAAATCCTAGACCCACTTACTTATTTCAGTGTGTCTTTCAGGTCAGTCATAGCATAGGCATCACTATCGATCTTCTCATTCAACTTACGGAAGTCCACACACACTCAATACTCCTCATTCTTCTTTTTCGGCAGGACGATAGGCGAAGCCCAACAGGATGTAGAGGGTTCAATGAGACCTTGCCCTTCCATCTCTTGGATCTTCTGAATGATGAAGTTGCGCTTATCCGGGTTGATTGGTTATGGGTGTTGCTTGATGGGTGAGGAAGTGCTGCATTCAGTGGTATGCGTTACAGTGGTAGTCCAGCCTATTTTATTGGTGATGACTTCTGGAAAGTCCTTTAAGGCATGTCTCAACTCCTCTTCTTCATTTGGTTGAAGATGAGTTAACTGAATATCTCCCAGGTCTACACCGACGTCCACATCCTTGTGAGTTCGGAGATTTCCATCATGCCAGGCGACCCTCAGACGTCTGTCTTTTCCCAGAAAGATTTCATGAGCAGCTAAGTCTATGATCACCTTGTATTCTACCAGAAAATCATAACCTAATATGATGTCAGGTATTAGGTTCTGAATCACTGAAACATTAATTACAATAGGCAGGTCCATGCATTTAGCGGTTAGGTTAGTATGTCCTTGGATGGAATAGGTCACCCCGTCCGCTACTCCCACTACCCTTCTGAGATGGTGAGAGTTCATAGGCAGTAGTAATTTGGCAACAGTCCCATTTACAAATGAATGGCTTGCTTGGCTCTTGAGTATGGCTGAAAAATTCTCGTTGCCTATCCTCAAGATGATAGCTGAGTGAGGATGACCTATTCTGCTCACAATCTGACCAATTCCTTTCCTACTTGACCAGGGTTGCTTGTCTGTCGGGTCTTGAGGCGTATTGCTGTTCCCGGTCCCATCCCTCTCAATCTAGAAATGGCCGGACCTAGTTTTCCGATGCCAAAGTTGGGCATTTGTTCTTCAGGTGTCCCGTTCTACCACCCTGGCAGCATTTCCTAACTGAGCTGGGCTATTCCGTGGCTTTGCTCTTGTGTTCTTTTTCCAACTGGGTGCTGATTCTATGCATATAATCAAAGGATCTCGGTTGTGATACCTTCACTAGGAGGTCTAATCTTATTGTGGAGTAGCTCTACGATGTCTGGTAAGATCTTGTTCTCACTTCCTTCTGGGTGCAGCCACTTGAAGAGCTGGTACTTCTGGAGAACGAATGCGCTAGCTCTCATGCCGTTGGGTTGTGGATCAGTCAGTAGCTTCCTTCACCACTTCGGAATTAAACTTAGCAAGGAATTCCCTCTTAAAATCTGTCCAGTTTAAGTTTAAGCCCTTCAAGTTATTCCACCAAGTAGCGGCTTGCCCTTTTAACCATGGTGTGATGAGTTTAACAAAGATGTCCTCCGGTAGATTAGTCCTTCCTTGTAGACAGACCGATCCCTCGACGAAGCTAGTCGGGTTCTCTTCCAGTCGTCTGAGGAATACTGGAAGCTCTCTATAATCACTTTTGGGTCAAGGTGTCCTGTATTACCAGTTAGGTTTGAGGGGGTTGGAGGTGTGGTAATAGGTCCTGTTCGAGTTAATCTATCTTCTACCGCATGAAGGATGCTTTCTCTCATATGCTGCACATCTACCTTGATTGCTGAAATTCTCCCCTCAACCTGTTGTTTTATGCTGGAAACCTGGGTTTCTACCTCCTCCTTGAGGCTAGAGATGTCCCATTCCAGCTGGCTTACCTTATTATCAATCTGTTCAACCTGTCCCACTTATGACCTGATGTCCGATATCTACTGTGTTAATTGATTGGTGACATCGCTAATTTGGGATTAAATTTTATCATCTATGGTTGAAATTTTTGATTCTAGGCACTGTTCTACTTTGTAAACCTGCATGTACACTTGTGATATTTGTCCGGTTAAAACTGAATTAGCTTGAGAAATTTCGTCTGAAATTTTGTCTGAAAGTTTGTCATTCACTATCAAAATTTGGTCTGTTAAGTTGGAACTGAGTGTCTGTATCATGTTCATTAAGTTGAAATATATTGTAGTCATATTTACCTCCTCTTCTGATGACGAGTCCAGATGTTCATTCACCTCGATAAAAACTTTTGGGGATCCTCGCCGTTTTTGATGAGATCTTCTCGTAACTGCATCTTCAATGATTTCCTATTGCCGTCCCTCGGAAGATTTCTCTTTGCGAGTTCATCTTTAAGTTGTTGTATGGATATATTTTCCAGTATTACTTGCATTTTGTTCTGGTACACTTACACTTGTATCACTACGGAAAGTTATTCTTCAGTCCTTGTCACAGTTGCCAATGTTGTTACTACAAAGATGAACACACGAAATGCTGTCAATTGTGTACAGTTTTATTTACAAATTATATACACACACACAAAATAATAACTGCCCTCTTGAACAAAACACTGCTATGAAGAATAATAATAAGAAGAAGACTGCCACAATGGCATATCAACGTACTACCAATCACAAGATGAATTCACATACTCGTTTAACAACTTGCACTCACAATTCTTGTTAAACAACTCTAACTACTCCAACTGCCAAGACTGCCTCTTTATATACATTGCCTGGCCAGGCTTCTAGAAGTATATGACACATGTTTTCTCGTAATTTTGAGAGCCTCCAATAACCTATTTACAATAAATGGGATTTTCTGTAACTCTCTGGTGCCAAAGACACGTTGTTCTGGACTATTACCGCGTGTTGCACAACATTGCATTGGATTTATACATCATATATAAAGGTAATAATCAATTATATACTATTAATTATGTGTTCTTACATTAAATGAACTCATATTAATATACATACGGTACAGCAGATGTTTCATGACATAACCTCACAAATAATATGATCACGATCTATACCAACGGAAGTTTGTACATAACTACGTAAATAATAATACTAATACTAACAGATGTAAACAACTTCATATGCACACATCACAAGTAATAATAATAATAATAATAATAATAATAATAATAATAATAATAATAATAATAATAATAATAATAATAATAATAATAATAATAACCACCCATGGGTTAGAGAATTGTTTCGAAGTTATACTAGTCCATTACACTTGCATCAAAGTTATATGACAACAGTCAAGAATTGTTGGTCATTCCAAGCGCAATGCAAGGGGAGATAATAAGAAATGCTCATGAAAGGGGACACTTCACTGTAAAGAAAACAGAGGAATTACTCAAGAGGGACTATTTCATTGAAGATATATAAGAGTAATAAGATTGAAAGATGCATACAAAACTGTGTGCCCTGCATCCTAGTCAACAGAAAAAGAGGAAAGAAAGAAGGCTACTTCCATTCTCTACAGAAAGAAGATTCTCCACTACACACACATCACATCGACTGTGTGAGTCCTTTAGAGAGTACGTCCAAGAACTATAAACATGTTATTGTAGATGCCTTTACCAAGTTCACCTTGCTCTATCCAACAAATACAACCACTTCCAGAGAAGTTATTGGGAAACTCTGAAAGCACCAGGATATATTTGGAAACCCGACTGTCACTGTGAATGATAGGGGAATGGTATTTACCTCCCAGGAGTTTGAAGAATTCTGCCAAGAAGAGAAAATCAAGCACTTTAAAATAACAACCTAGAGCAAATAGTCAAGAGGAGAGGATAAATTCAGTCATCCTCCCAGTCCTGTTGAAGTAATCAGTCACCAATCCAGCCCAGTGGTACAAACATAATGGTAAATTACAGCAGATCCTGAATTCCACCTACCAAAGAAGTATCAACACCACCACCACCCCTTTTGAGCTTCTGATGGGGATGAAAATGAAGACAGAAGAGGAAGCAGAAATCCGAGAATTATTAGAGGAAGAATGAGATCTCAGTTATACGCTTCAAGTGATGATCTACGTTGTCAGGCGAAACAGAACATTCTTAAAGTACAACAAGAGTATAAGAAGAGTTTTAATTCCAACAGACGTGAACTATTGAAATACAGGATCAGTGATTTTGTAGCAGTGAAGGGGACACAGATGGGACCCAAGTACCTTGGACCGTACAAAATCGTCAAAGCAAAGGTCAATGACATCTATGATGTTACCAAAGAGAGGTACCACGAGGGACCAGCCTGAACCTCCAACTGTGCAGAGATGAAGAAGCCGTGGACCATCTTCAGCAACGACGATTCATCCGGGGCGTATGTGTAACAGAATAGCCAAGTTGTAGTGTTGGTAGTACAGAAAAAGACACTTAAAAATGTGGGTAAAAATCAAGAAGAAGAAGATGGTGATATAGACTCATTGGATGATGTGTTTGGTGCCTGTGTTTTGTTAATGTTAAATTGTTATTTTTGTATTATTCTTCTATCCAAATATACCTATGTCATTTCCTACATGTATATCCTTATATAATACCTGTTCTTATCTTACCATAACTGAATTTATTCATCACCTGTTAATTTTCTTCCCATTATCATTACTTACCGTAACATTAAAACGCTGCAAAGGTTTTCCACGTATATCATACGTGAATTGACCAAAGAAGAAACCCTCTGTATCGTCTCCCCAAGATAGGCCCTGAGAACAAAAATAAGAAATATAATAATCAGTTCAACTCCATAATTATTGTCAAACAACCATGTTTAAAACACTTCCATTATATAGACAAATTAATGTGATTCTCTGTCACCTGCCATCTGGTCCTTAGAGCTTTCATGCAGTGATCCAGTTGAATCCTGAAGCTTCACAGAAGCAGATGTTGTTGGACAGAATAACCGTTATGTCACTTACTGACTTCAGGTCACCTTGGAGCTCGGAGCTTACCACGATGAAAATGTCATTCCGATTTGATGTTTTTCCTATGATAGAATAACTTATACACTTCTTCAATTTATTTAGCTTTAGGGCCAGTTCATTTGGTTTCTTGGATGCAAGCAATGTTGATGCGTTGGTTCTTCAGGATATCAGCAAGTTCATGGCTGCAACCTGTGAGAGCACTGATGTTGATAGAAACCATTCTGATTTGGTGAACTTGCTTCTTTAGTCCACCCCATCCTTTGGTGGGTAACCCTCACCCATTTCTTGCACAATTTGCACATCACCTGAAGTAGGTAATGCCCTAAAACTTCTTACTCCTGTAAATTTCTTTGAGCCAGGTGCATGAGATGCTACATTAGAATCTTGGCCGACTTATCACAAAATCTTATGCCGAAGTATTTTTTAGCTATTGCCAGCAGGAAAATTTCAGGCCGCGTCATAGAGAATAGATGCTACATTTTCAGTAGCATTTCCTCTACTGAGGGTCCCTTTTCCCACTATAAAAGCTCATTCCACCCTAAGCCATTGGCCTTTGTAGTGGATCAGGTTATCTTCTGCTGCGTGGCACTTGGCATTGAGTTGCTCATTTCTCCATTCCGGTATAAACTTGGCCAGACTTAAACCACTGTAATTGCAGAATTCTAGTTGCCTTTACCATTTATACTGTAACTTCATGTATTCCCACAGTTTTTCAAATGTACATCTTCTTAACTGGCAGTTTCAACTTCTTCGCCTATTCTTTGGAAATTCTACTTTCTTTCATTACAACATACTCTTACCTTTTAGTAAGTCTTGAAGATATTCCTCCATATGCTTTTCTTTTCTGCTGATGTCAACATTACTCCATGTTAGTCTTTCACCAATCTAGTGTTAATATTTTCAAATTTCCTGTTATTTATAATTCCACATACAATTTTCCCCAGTTCAGATTATCTCTTAATACCTGAGAAAACTGTTTCCAAGCTTTTCACACCTATCCTCCACTCTATTTCATCATCACTGAAACTAGATAGTTTTAACACTCCACAAGTTTATTATTTTTTCTTTCATTCTCCAATACTGAATATTTTACTGATACCAAATTACTGTACTTAAATATTTATAAAAATCTTCAGATATTGAAAAAATAATTTTAAACAGGCAAAATGCCAATTTCAATGTTTAATACTCTTTTATACTTAATTGTACACATTGATGCATTTATGAAGACATATCATTTGAGCTTCAATTAAAAATATTTTCTCTATATTTGTGCAATTTATGTTGTCAATGTTCACAACAAAATGTTACCTTGCCAAAGAGAGAGAGCGTCTAGTTTTTAATTTTTTAATTTATTTATTGTTTTGAAAATATTCCACTCTTTGTCCTTTCCTCCCTGGCTGTATTGGGTCAATTCTTCACATCTGAAGAGAGCATTCGATCTGTTTCTGTATCTGGACCACTGCAATGACTTCCTTGCTCAAGGATATTTCAGCTGTTTGGCGCTATGTTGGTCTTGGGCATCCTCAGTCTCTCCTTGGTTCTACAATGGTAAGAGCTTCTGTACTGGATAATATTCATCACACTATTTGACGTGCCCATATGAATCGAGTTCTCCCTCCACCAGTTTCTTACTAACAGTGCCGATACCGAAGGATCCTTGTACAGGATCACTGCGTACTCGATCAGTTCAAGTAATATCCAAAGACCACCACAGAATGTGCAGCGGAGCCATACATCTTGTAGACTTTCGTTTAGACTTTATAGCATCTGTCTCTTGCAAAAGACACCTGTCAGGAATCACCCTTTCATCCAGCCAACAATGATGTGGTGCTTGACATTGTTGTAAATTGTAACGTCGGAAGTAGTTACGGAGTCAAGACACTTAAACCTGTTTGTCATCATGAGTGGTTCGCCAGCAGTGTTGTGTGGCCCCAAGCAGCCTTGGCTTTGTGAAATTGCAGAATATGTATTCTGTTCTCACGGCTGATCCTGAGTCCATTTTTCTTTATCACTCTAAGGGCGCGGGTCCAGTTGCTTTATTAATGAACTTGACCATTTTCGGTTTCTGTTAGATCCGTAATAACTATTAATTATTTAACAACCTGTGAGAAAACAGGGCTAATAAGGCTCTGCTGTCAATACAATTGATTTACACAATAAGTATATGGTGATTATTAATTTAATTAATTTCATTATCATACATGTTTAGATAAAATGATCATTTCTCTTCTTCAGTGATAAGAGAAAAAAAATAGTCAAAACCTCCAAGGAGATGCTTAAAAATTACAATACATAAGGCCAGCCTGATGCTCAGTTGTTATGCATAGTTATTGGTTTTGATACTGATAAGAAGATTCTTTGGGGCTGGCAAAACATAGCATTGACCTTCATTGTATCAGTCTCTTTAAATAAGAAGTTACTTGTACCTAGCAATATACAGGCACTTGTTTTTGGATAAATTTGAATGCATCAATCAATACTTTTAGAATAACACATTCAATACAGCTCAAGAATAGGAATGTTATTTTCAACAAACTGCACTCTGTTTCCACAATGTGACAAGATTTTAATATTTTTCTTCAAGAGAGAATATAAGATAGGTTTTAGACAGTGACATGAAAGAGAATTATTGTAGGTTTTAATGTGGTGTAGGAGTAGCATGCCTTCCTCTTGCCTGGAGGGCCGGGGTTCGATTCCCAGCCAGGTCAGGGATTAATCTCTTGACCTGAGGGCTGGTTCAAGGTCCACTCAGCCTATGTGATTAGAATTTAGGAGCTATCTGATGGTGAGATGGCGGCCCCGGTCTCGAAATCCCAGAATAACGGCCAAGAGGATGCGTTGTGCTGACCACACGACCCCTCATCATCTGCAGGCCTTCGGGATGAGCAGCGGTCACTGGGCAGGCCAAGGCCCTTTCAAGGGCGTTAAGTGCTGTGGGGTTTGGTTTGGTTTGGTTTTGTTAATGTATTGTAATTTTTAAGCATCTCCTTGGAGATTTTGACTCGTTTCTTCTATTATCGCTGAAGAAGAGAAATTATCATTTTCTTAAAACATGTATGATGATGAAATAAATTAAATTACCATATACTAAGTGTGTAAATCAATTGTAATGACAGGTGGACCCTTATTAGCCTTCTTTTCTCACAGGTTGTTAAATCATCAGCTGCTCAGTTGAGTAGTTTAAAAAAAATCAGAATTGGACTCAGTGCTGATCCCTAATACATACTGACTTCAACAGGAAAACTCTCAGAGACACCAGAATCAATTTTTACTTTCCACCATATGGAGAAAACGAATTACAGCTCATCTGCTGTCAATACAATTGATTTACATAGTACAGGGTGCGGCAGAAATACCTGAAGTATTTCAAACGTAAATAACTCGGCAAGGCAACAAGCCATTTAAAGATTTATTGCACAGTTGGAAAGAGTAGTGTTTGTCATTTGCATCACATACACATACACACTAGGTTATGAAAATAAAGTCATCCAAATGCTGACCGTCCTGTTCGATGCACCTCTGAAGCCTCTCCCTGAAGTTCCGCATGACTCCCTTGAGCATGTCTTGTGGTATTGCCTCAATTTCTTCACAGATGGCAGCTTTCAGGTCTTGTAGTGTCCGCGGCTTACCTCAGAAAATGCGATCCTTCAAATATCCCCAGAGAAAGAAATCACACAGGGCGAGGTCAAGGGAACAGGCTGGTCATGGAACGTCACTCCGTAAGGATATGAGACACCCTGGAAACATTTCTCCGAAGAGATCCATCAACGCCCTGGCTGTGTGTGCAGTGGCACCATCTTGTTGGAACCACACAGCAGGATTCACTAAGTCGGTGAGTGTTGGCTGCAGGAGGTTGCGTAACAGCTGTATGTAATGATCCGATGTTACTGTTACAGTTCTGTCCTTCTCTTCAAAAAAGTAAGGGCCTACAATTCCGAAATCAGTGACAGCGTACCAAACAGTAACATGTTTGCTGTGGAGAGGTCGCTCATGGATCTGTTGAGGATTGGTTGCGGACCAGTACCGAAAATTTTGTTTATTAACGTAGCCCGACAAATTAAAGTGTGCTTCATCACTTGCCAGGACACTGGTGTCAGCTGCTAAAGCTTCCAGGATAGTCTCACAACACGCTCTGCAGTTGGCCCAATCATGTTCACTGAGTTTCTGAACACCCACCATTTTGCATGGATGGAACTTTATGTCTGCATGTAAAATCCTCCTTATGCTGCGATCCGAGAGTCCCAGGGCACATGAATGCCTACGCAGCGAACGTTGAGGAGATTGCGTAATGGCGTATCTCACTGTGCGGACGGTCTCTGGTGTTCGGACGCTAAGAGGCCTACCAGGCGACTTCGTTTTCACACTCGAACCACTTTTTCTCAAACTGTTCATGGTGATTACTAATTTAATTCATTTCATCATCGCCGGGCTGAGTGGCTCAGACGGTTAAGGCGCTGGCCTTGGCAGGTTCGATCCTGGCTCAGTCCGGTGATATTTGAAGGTGCTCAAATACGACAGCCCCGTGTCGGTAGATTTACTGGCACTAAAAGAACTCCTGCGGGACTAAATTCCGGCACCTCAGCGTCTCCGAAGACCTTAAAAAGTAGTTAGTGGGACGTAAAGCAAATAACATTATTATCATTTCATCATCATACATGTTTTGATAAAATAATCATTTCTCTTCTTCAGTAATAATAGAAAAAAACAGTCTACATTCTACATTCCGGTTTACTACCACTAAGATCTCTGAAAAGCAACATTTACTACAATTAATTTTCAAATTTTCTTGCTTGGTGTTCATAAGGAAATTTCATAAAACTGCACTTACCCAAACTGAGAATTCTTTGGGGGCAGTACTGACTTCTCCTGTTGGAGATAAAGATTGTGGAATATGTTCCAGAGAAACACTGGAAACTCGTACTTGACCAACGAGCCGAATGACAACAGACCCAGTGCTGCCTTTGAAAGCCCAGCATTCTCCAGGAAGAACACCTGGCTACAAAGAAACATTCATTATTATAAAATAAATAAATAAATAAATAAATAAATAAATAAATAAATAAATAAATAAATAAATAAATAAATAAATAAATCCCAATCAATCAATCAATCAATCAATCAATCAATCAATCAATCAATCAATCAATCAATCAATCAATCAATCAATCAATCAATCAATCAATCAATCAATCAATCAATCAATCAATCAATCAATCAATCAATCAATCAATCAATCAATCAATCAATCAATCAATCAATCAATCAATCAATCAATCAATCAATCAATCAATCAATCAATCAATCAATCAATCAATCAATCAATCAATCAATCAATCAATCAATCAATCAATCAATCGATCGATCGATCGATCAATCAATCAATCAATCAATCAATCAATCAATCAATCAATCAATCAATCAATCAATCAATCAATCAATCAATCAATCAATCAATCAATCAATCAATCAATCAATCAATCTGCAGTTAGGGCAGTCACCCAGGTTGCAGAATCCCTATCAGTTCTTTACCTAGCTTTATCTTAAACATTTTCAAAAAACTTGGAATTTTATAAAAAATAGTCCTATAAATGCATATGTGCCCCAATTTGCCCATATGAATTCCAACTTTATCTCCATATTATGATCTTTCCTACCTTTAAACTTTTGTTTTTAAAAAACTATTTGTTTTATGCCGCGCCAACACAGACAGGTCTTATGGTGACGATGAGATAGGGAAAATCTAGGAATGGGAAGGAAGCGGTTGTGGCATAATTCTGATAAATTGTTCTCCTCTCATCAACTTGATTCAGCATCTCTTTGTTTCTGATCCGATCTATGATATACTCAGCTCACTTTTAACATTCTATGGCAACACCACATCTTAAAAGCTTCTATTCCCTTTCCTTCTGCACCACTAATCAGCCATGTTTCACTTCCATACTGTGAGTACCATGTTCTATAGAAACTTCTTCAGAAACACAGTGTATTTCTAATAAGTATTATGCTCTATTTCTATTCCTAAAGAAGACCTTCCTTGCTGATCTAGAATTGATCTCAAACCAAACTTTCTTCCATAAGCATGAACAAATAACCATTGCAAAGAGAATAATAGGAAGATACAAGGCAAAAGAAGACACATTCTTGGATTGATAACCTGAAAACTTAGTTCAGCTGTTCCACTATTGAGCTGTTTCATGCTGCATCATCTAAAGCAAGATTCTCTATGATGGTAGCCGACGTTCTGAGAGGAGATGGCACTTGAAGAAGAAGAGGAAGAAAAAGAAGAAGAACATGCAGTGGACACAAGAATCGGAGGAGAATGATAGAGAAATCTGTAAAATACCCCTTTAATAAGAAACTCTATAATTTCTTCATTCATGTGACTTGTTTAAAGGAATGACTTATGTTGATTAACTAATTTCAACAATTAAAGTAAAGTAAGTTGTGATCCAAGTTTTTTAATACTTACCTTGTTAAAGTGAATGGGATGCTTAAGTCTACCTCAAATAGTGAAAAGAAGAATACCTCGGGGTAATGTCCTTGGTCCCATATTATTTTCAATGATACTGGGTACCACTGACAACTAACTACAGAAGTTTTCATTTTGTACCCTGAAGGGGTACAGCCCCCTAGAGGATAACACCCTCTCTCAGGCCAGAAGATTTGGAGCAGTCAAGGCGATGCTCAGAGAAGGCGAGAGGATTGGTGGCCATAGCCTATACTAGGAACAGTCTCGTTATTCGCCTTAGTGCAGGAAAATGGAAAATCATCGAAAACTATTCTCTGGACAGCCAACGGTGGGAACCAGCCCCTATCTGTCTCCCGAATGCAGTGGCATAGAGCCATACCACTGAAAATGTAAATATTACATTATATGCAGATGATGTCATATGGAAAATTTAATGGGAAATTGTAAAGCAGATAGCACGAATGACACTGAAAAGAATAAAGAACTGTTTGCATGGCAAAATAAAAAAAATATGCATCTGACATATACACAAACTGAAATTTGTTAGATTCAGTTAAATCTATGGTAGATAACTTCAAACTGAAGACACAGTAGGTTACACTATACAGACTGTATAGAGAAATGAAATTACCCTAACAAAGCAAAAGTATTCTTAAAATATTTCTTTATTAAAAGTTTGCCTGATTCTATAGCTCATTGGTCAGCATCCTGGCCTTCAGTCCTTGGGGTCCTGAGTTTGATTCCCAGCCAGGTTATGAATTGTTCATTCCCCTGGCTATGAGACTGGGTGTTTGTGCTGTTGTCAACATTCCTACATCTTGAAACCTATACCAAACACTACAGTAACACTCAGTTTTCTATACACAACATATGCTGCCTACCCTCATCAGAAGGTATGACTTACAAGGGATGCACCAGGATAATAAGAGCCCCATAAAAGCAAATTTGTGAAAGATATACAAATCTTATGTAGGCTACTAAGTAAAGTTTGTAGAAACATATTTACTAAGATAAATAACTGTATGATCTAGCATTAAAATAATCTGTTTTCACTATTTTTTCCTCCTGTATAAACCTTCTGGAGAATCCAAAATTATTCAAAATATTAAAAATAAAAATTCCATACATAGGTAAAATAGCTTTACAAACCTGAATTATAGCTTGAGGAGCATTAGTTGGGTGACATATTTGCACTCCCAAGATCTTCAAGGGTGGAGCACCAGCTGGATAAGGTTCTGTGTTCCGAATACTTACTATTCTTCCTCCTGGAAGAATGAAGAGAAAGGTTAACAAACAAAGTCTTGTTCTATCATATTTTTAAGAACCAAAATGAAATAAAAATAAAAATAAAAATAAAAATGGGAGATTAAGCTCCTGATAGATGGAGATTTAAAAGAAGAATGTATACTCTTGTTATTAACTTCCCATAATTATAGGCTGTTGGATTGGACAAATAATATAAATATAAATGAAAATGAAACATTACAATTTAAAGTGAATACACAGATCTGTCATAGCTGAAACTGCAGAAAGCAATGCATTTATAGCCAGCAATTGAAACTGCTGGTAGCTCAACATGGTGTTGTCTCTTGTGGCTTGCCATGCAAGAAATAATTATAGATGTAGGTTTTGCTTAAGTATTGCAATAGATCCTTTAATGGCAGCAAGAGCTACATTTTTCATAATACTGCTGGGGATATGAAACCACTGAATGGTGCTTTTCAAGTAAGATGTTATGACTCCCCTTGAGCCAACTTTGAGTCTGATACTTCAATCATTCCTGAGTTTGTATTTTTTGAGGTAACAGGGACCAGTCAGATTGTAACTCCCTTTCTTTTTTTTTTTTTTTCTTTGTCCACTTCCATTGGTTAGTTGGCATGAGATTTAAGGCTGATTGTTGAGTCAATAATTAATGCTGATCCATCAACGTATTTGTATACAATGATATCTAGAAACCATGTGGTTCCTTCATCAGAAAGACCATAGACTTCCTCATGAATGGTACAGCCAATGTCCTTAAGCCTTGTCGCAGTCAGTGAATGGATTCAGTGATGTCTACTGTTCCACAGAGTCTCGCTATATGAGCAATATCCCAAGAGTTTCAATCATGTAGAGGCAGCACCTACAATGGCTATTGTCTTGGGATCTGTCAGGTACAGCTTGCACAGCCATAATTTTCAATCCATCGTGCCACTCATTGCTTGTTATACCCTGATGATTAGAAATACAATTATTTCTTCAAACACAAATTTTAGAAGGGTACATCAATATTCTATGGCAGTCAGGACTTTAATTTAGTATCAGAAAAATAAAGTTTGTAAGTAAGTTGTAAGTCATAAGTAATAGAGGGATACAAGGCCTGTTATTGTCAGTAATTATAGTTCGGCAAGATGGTCATCTCATCTTAGCTCTCATCAAGGCAAAAAAAAAAAAGAGGTTTGATCTCACACCGACCCAGATAGATCTTATGGCAACGATGGGATAGGAAAAGGCTAGGAGTGGAAAGCAATCGGCCGTGGCCTTAATTATGGTACAGCCCCAGCATTTTCCAGCTGTGATAATGGGAAACCACGGAAAACCACCTTCAGGGCTGTTGACAGTGGGGTTCGAACCCGTGCGGTTAGGGGCGCGCAGCTGTGAGCTTGCATCCGGGAGATAGTGGGTTCGAACCCCACTGTTGGCAGCCCTGAAGATGGTTTTCTGTGGTTTCCCATTTTCATACTAAGCAAATGCTGGGGCTGTACTTTAATTGAGGCCATGGTCGCTTCCTTCCCACTTCTAGCCCTTCCCTATCCCATCATCGCCATAAGACCTATCTGCGTCAGTGCGACGTAAAGCAACTAGCAAAAAGAGTACTCAAGCTCAGAGCTGCGTGCCCCTAACCATGTGGCCAACTTGCCTGGCGAAGTTTGATCCACTGAAGAATGAAGGTATCCTCAAAAGATAGTGAGGGCCCATGAAAGTTTTAAAAATGAATTCTCTTGGCACTGCAAGGCTAATACCATTGGGGTCAGAACAGAACTAGACATAATGAAAGGAGGTCAGGTATGAAAGAAAAAAACTAATCATGTGCAAGAATTTTTATTTGATGCTATTTAGGATGCCTGCGTGCCAGGTGCAGCTCCATAATACGATCTGCAGAGCTGCAGAACCACCAGAATAAAAGATATAATATACAGTGATGAGTGGTACCATCCTTCATACTGAGTGTTGATACTGAGCCAAAGATAGATACCCATACATATACTAGTTATCTGGCAACCCTGTTTAGATCTGTAAACAACAGAACATTAGGAGAGCATACTTAACTACAGCTTTCTTCCGATAGGTGGCAAAGAGTCGCCCATAAGTTTCTGTATGAACTGTGTGCCTTGCAGTACGGCTGGCCTATTCGCACGTGTGTCACTGAGACCATAGAGTTAGTAAATAATACACTAGAGGTACCACCAGAGCCAACGTCTGTGAGAGAATCACTGCAGTGAGCGAACAATGAAATCTCAGCTGTTTTGCAAAAAGCTCACCCCCACTGTACTCATCAGTGTAAATAGAGAACTTTTAAAACTGTGTGGATATTGATATGGTTTAAAATTCTTACATGTTAAAATTCTTAGATACTACAGTATAGTTGTGATGCTTCTGTTCAGTAGAAAGAAAGCCCAAATAGCTTTACTTTTTTTTTTTTTTTGCTATTTGTTTTACGTCGCGCCGACAGAGATACGTCTTGTGGCGACGAATTTACTCTTTATGTTAAGTACTTTAAACAATGTACTTTAAGATTGGGGGTATGTATATCTCTCTATCTTTTGTGTAAATGGCCAGGACTTCAGCATAATTCTATCCAATGACCAAAAACATTCTCTCTCATATGAAGCGAATGAGTGAGTTCTTAGGCCTACAAATAAGCTTGAATATGTTTCTTCGTAATGGTAGTGAATTTTTCCGAGTTAGGTAGTCCTGAAATGAAAACAGGAACATTAGTACCATCAGATGATGTTCCCCTCCATTAAGAAAGCCGACTCCCAAAGGTGTATGCACCGAGCAAGTGGCAAGTGGCCGTGCGGTTAGGGTCGCGCAGCTGTGAGCTTACATTCAGGAGATAGTGGGTTCGAACCCCACTGTCGGCAGCCCTGAAGATGGTTTTCCGTGGTTTCCCATTTTCACACCAGGCAAATACTGGCGCTGTACCTTAATGAAGGCCACGCCCGCAACCTTCCCAATCTCCCACCCTTCCGTCGCCAAAAACCTTCGATATGTTAGTGCAACGTTAAACAAATAGCAAAAAAAAAAAAAAAAGGTGTATGCAGGTCTCAGAACCTCTGTAAATATGCGTGTGTGTCGATACTACATCAACTTTTTTCGGTAACTGGAGGAGAGGCTTTATTTTTTGTAACTTTTTAAAATGGACTGCAATGCAATGGAATGCAATGGACTGGGCATCACAGAGCAGAACCACCAACATTATTCAGCGCGAGTCGCCACTGCTGCATGCCAATTTCATGTTCCATTTCACTCTACCCGAGGGCAGAGAAATTGACCTCTATGGGGCAATCTATGGCTGAGTTTTAATTAATTTTGTTAGATAAACACCAAATGTGACACTAGAAACTATGACATCATATGACATGGAGTGCCAAATGGTTTTTCGATTCTTCAAAAATGGTACTACCTCTCAGAGGCATAACATAATGTCACTCTGTACGGAAATGGTCTAGGCGGTTTTGTAGAATCAGTTGAAATAGTTTGTTTCTTACAATTTTTACTTAGAGAAGTTGCTATTTGGTTGTGTCCATCAGCAGTTTATTGTGTTAAATGCAACACATCATAGTTGTAAAATAGACTTGCCCTTGCCATCTCTCGGAGCACCGCCGCACATTTCTCAGCAAAGACCTGCAGCAAATTATTTAAAAATTGTGAAAATTCACACCAAAATATATTACTCATAGTTAGGAAATGATAGAGTCTCCATGGCTCAGGCAGCAGCATGTCGGCCTCTCACCGCTGGGTCCCGTGGTTCAAATCCCGGTCTCTCTATGTGAGATTTGTGTGGACAAAGTGGAGGCGGGACAGGTTTTTCTCCGGGTACTCCAGTTTTCTCTGTCATCATTCCTTCCAGCAACACTCTCCAGTATCATTACATTTCATCTGTCTTGATATTGTTGTTGATTCCCATAGGGAACCTGAAATATTTGTCCCGAATGAGTAAATTTATAATACCAATATAAATGGTCATTAATGGACATTGTAAATTTTCCAGTTAACTCATTCCTGGTTGCCAGCGTTTCGCCCCTGTGTGCTAAGTTGGGCTCATCAGTTGGTACTTAGCACACTCACCAAGACGCATGGCTAGTGCGTACCGTGGAGGCCACTGCGTAGGCTACCTGGAGCCACCGGCGGTGCCAATGCACTATGAGAGACTTTGTCTCATTACCAAAAATTGATGCCTGCTTGGCCATCAGTTTGATTTAGATGTTGATTTCTATAGGGAACCTGAAATATTTGTCCCGAATGAGTAAATTTGTAATACCAATATATAACACTATCCTCCACCACAATAACATGCAGTTACCTACACATGGCACAGCACCCACCAAGATGCATGGCTAGTTCATACCGTGGAGGCCACTGTGTAGGCTACTTGGAGTCACTGGCAGTGCCAATGCACTATGAGAGACTCATTCAGGACAAATATTTCAGGCACCCTATGGAAATCAACATCTATATCATCTGATGGCCAAGCAGGCATCAATTTTTGGTAATGAGACAAAGTCTCTCATAGTGTATTGGCACTGCCAGTGGCTCCAAGTAGCCTATGCAGTGGCCTCCATGGTATGCACTAGCCATGCGTCTTGGTGGGTGTGCTATGTACCAACTGACGAGTCCAACTTAGCGCACGAGGGTGAAACGCTGGCAACCAGGAATGAGTTAGCTGGAAAATTTATGATGTCCAATAATGGACCATTTATATTGGTATTTCATCTGTCATTTATTAATCATCACCCCAGAGGAGTGCGATAGGCTTTGGCAGCTGGCACAGTTCTTATCCTCGCTGCTAGATGGGGCTTCATTCATTCCATCCCTGACCCGGTCAAATGACTGGAAACAGGCTTTAGATTTTCATTTTCAGTTAGGCAATGATACTTTCTTGATGTGTAGTGCACCTGAGATCGTATAATGCATGAAGTTTGCAGAACATTTAACGTTTGTCTCACATTTATTCGACAACAATGTACAGTATAATGCCAATAAGAAGTAAGTGAAGTAACACTCAGTCAACTCAGTTATGAATGAGCTCTCTTTGTGCTAAATTAAAATAGGTTTAGCACTTATGTGGTTTGATATTTCTGAAACTTACATTTGAACAGTTTTTAATTTAATTTTGTGTCTATACTTTTCTCTGTTTTATGGTGATCAAATAAATTATTATAACTGAGACTTTGGTATTGGCTACAACTATAGTTCTATAGTTACTGAAAAAAGAAACCAAATAAAGTTAAGTACAAACATCCAAGTGGTTCATGGTTGGCGGTTCAGCACCTTAGCCGTCAAACCACAGAGGCAGGCAAATAAAACATATTAAATATTATTTTTAATAATCTTACGATAATGAATATTATTTTCAAGAAAGCTTATGATTGCATCCATAGAGAATCTCTGTTTAAAATTTTAAGACACCTTGGACTACACCCCAAATTAATAAACATGATAAAATTGACTCTCACCAATACCAAGTCAAAAGTGAATTTTAGGGGTGAAACATCAGAGACATTTGAAATTAAAACTGGACTACGGCAGGGAGATGGGCTCTCACCACTATTATTTAACTGTGCTCTAGAAATGGTAATGAGGGAATGGTTTAGAAAATGTCCCCCCAAAATAAAGATTGGCCGAAAAATCAAAACACATTGCCTGGGTTTTGCTGACGATTTAGCATTACTAGCAGTGGACATAAAAGAAGCAAAAACCCAGATATCAGAACTTCAAAACATTGCAAATAAAATTGGCCTCAAAATATCATTTGAAAAAACAGAAATTATGCCCCAAAAACCAACACAGCTAAAAGAAGTCACCATAAATGGTAATAAAATCAAAATAGTAACTCAGTTTAAATATCTTGGAGAAGTAATAACACATAACTTAAATGAAAAAATCTCAATCCAAGTAAGAACAAATAGATTAGCTAAAGCACAAAAATTAACATGGGATATCTACAAAAAGAAATGTCTATCAATAAATACAAAAATAAAACACTACAACACAGTTATAAAACCGGAAGCTACATATGCAGCAGAAACACTCTTTTACCTGAATAAACAATCAAAGACTGACAGACTTCAGAAAATTGAAAGGAGGATTGGAAGAACCTGTATCAACAAAAAATATCAGAAAGATGGACAGTGGCGGTTAATACCTAACAAAGTCGTGTACAAAGAGCTAGAACCCATTACAGATACTATGCGTAAGAGGAGACTGGGATTCTTTGGACATATCATGAGGATGCAGGACTCGAGACTTCTGAAACAACTAGTACAACACAATCTCGTCTCAAAAAATACCACAACAGGATGTAAATGGATCAGAGAAGTAAGAGAGGATCTGAAGGAAATAGGCCTTACAACAGAAGACACCAAAAATAAGATAAAATTTAATACAAAACTCAAGAATACAAACCTCCGCTTTACCCTTACACAAAACAAACCAACAACACGCACATTTTCAACTGAGGAAAGGGCACGAAGATCGGAGCGTCTGAAGAAGTACTGGGAGGACCGCAAAGCCCGAACAATCCCTTCAAAGAGACCTGAACGACGGACTGACTAAAGTGATCCTATGTGGTCATAAAAGAAGAAGAAGAAGAAGAATGAATATTCCCTTTTTTCATATAACTTGACAATATATTTCATTACTTCTAACCACTGTAATTAAATGTGTATAAGTTATTCATAAGTCTTACATTGTATTTGAGGAGGCCAGAATTTTTATTTTGGCATGCGGGTGCATATCATATTTGTTACGCTACTGCTACCTCTGTTGTGTTTGAACCTGTGATGTTGGGATCCAGAGGCAAATATTCTACCTATGGTCCACAGAGGGAGGAGCCTGGCACAAGTAAGCAGAGAAATCTTAGATCTTGTTGCAGTACCAAAATTCCTGAGTTGGATGAATAACCGTCTTTGTAATGAGAAAAGAGTGAAAACTTTTTTATACTTCATAAAACTTTCTTCTTAAGCGGTCTCTTAATTTTGTTCCTAAAAGTTCAGTTTTTGGCGCATGATGTAGATCAGTTATGAACATATGTAATTATCATCAATCATGGATTAGATTCTTGAGGCCTGCCTCGGCTTCACATTTCTTCTCACACTTTGGCATCCCACATTATCTTCTGGCTTGCATCTTGTAACATTCATCCAAAGATGATGATCTCTCTATTTCTGTCTATGGCTTCTAATGCACTTAGAGAAAGGATTATTGATGAACTCTCATACATTTCTGCTGTTCAAAGATATAGAATATTGCTTCCAGGAGTCAATGCTCCTGGTTTTTGTTTTATCAGACTGAAATGTACCATCAAGCTGGGTGCAGTATAATACTAAAACCCCATGGCGCAACTGTTCCAAAGCGCCTTAGTGTACTAAGTGGCCCCTGTTCAGCTCAAAGGCCTGCAGATTATGAAGTGTCATGTGGTCAGCACGATGAATCCTCTCGGTCATTGTTCTTGGCTTTCTAGAGCATGCTATCTCACCATCAGATAGCTCCTCAATTGTAATCACGTAGGCTAAGTGGACCTCAGATCCAGGTAAAAAACCCTGACCTGACAGGGAATCAAACCTGGAGCCTCTGGGTAAGAGGCAGGCATGCTACCCCTAAACCGCAGGGCCAGCTGTATTATTGTATTAAAATATTTTATTTATCCACGTTTCAGAAAATTTCCTGTCAAAGTCAGAGCTATGTTCAAGTCTACTTATATTTGCAAATTTTTTTCAATATGGACACATCAAAATCACAAAAAAGTTAGAGAATGAGTAAGTGAAGCATTATCCGATCCTGTAATGATTAGGAGAGTGGTTCTGCAAGGCTGTATTAATGCACCCTTATGTTTGCTTATATATACACAGCAAAAAAAAAAAAAGTTTGGAATATCAAGGATGCAGTGCAATAATAAAGTTACAGAACATTGTTTATTGTATCACAGAAACACAAAACCTGGAAATATAAATTTTTACAAACTCAAATCTTTTTATTCTAGTATCTAATGCAAATATATACTGTAGTAATAATGAAAACTTTACCATTTGTGTTTTTTTAGTGAGTCATCCGGTGTGCTCAGCTGTGAGCTTGCATTCTGGAGATAGCGGGTTCGAACTCGAATGTTAGCAGCCCTGAAGAAGGTTTTCACCGAGTGAGTTGGCTGTGTGGTTAGGGGCATACAGTTGTGAGCTTGTATCTGGAAGATAGTGGGTTCGAGCCCCACTGTCGGCAGCCCTGAAGATGGTTTTCTGTGGTTTCCCATTTTCTCACCAGGCAAATGCTGAAGCTGTACCTTAATTACGGCCATGGCCACTTCCTTCTCCCTCCTAGGCCTTTCCTATTCCATCATCACCATAAGTGAGACATAAAGCAAATTATAAAAAGTAAAAGAAATATTAGTGAAGGTTGTCCCTTCTTTACTCTGCCTAGGTACCATATATAGTCTCCTCTGGCATTGTTCAGGTCTCTGACACACCGTGGCATGCTTGCATTTAGTACAATGACATGCTGGTACCTTCTACCGAGTCCTTTACGTCTGCGTACCCTTTGCCACTGTGCATCTGGCCTAAGTGATATTCGTGTTCCATCTGCAAACATGGCATTATGCCATTCATCCAACCCCCAAATAAGATGTTCCATGGCCCATCTTCTCTTCTTAACACAATGACGATTCTCTAGTGGAACACATCGAACCAGTTGAAGTGACCTCAACTGGACACTATGCAGCCGATTGCATACATTTTGTGCAGATACACGGACTCCAGTTGCCTTGAATAAGTCATCTTATAATTGTCAAGCAGATGAAGTTGGTCTTCTTTGCACTGTTACGCGGATATATCGATCTTGACGTGGCGATGTCACCCTCAGTCTGTCAGTCACATCACTGATCTCATGGTTATTTTGATTTTGAATCAATGTCACAATTTTGGATTATCATTCTGGGAAATACAGATTGCACATGGGACATGAACACTACTCTTCACCCAAAATGGCATAGTTTACCCTAGACTCAACACAGAATGTAGGCTATGACATCTCCTGTCTTGTAAACAAGCATTGAAGTACTTGTGTGAACACAAGTGTTCTGTACCACTTATAAGCACACTCTACTACATAACGTGCCTAATCCCACAATATTTCAAACTTTTTTGAGCTATATATGATACTAGCTGATGTACCCGTGCTTCGCTACGGGATTCTCAGAAAGACTGACTTGGTGGTTTTCCTAACTGAATTCAACATAGGTCATTACAAAAACGTCAGTAGGAATGTAGCGATTGAAAGCAATGTTATCATATAAAATACTCGATCAAATGAAAAACCGCACACTTTCTCACTTTCAACGAACAGTACTATGGTGCTGATCTAAGAGTCCTAAGTTCCAGAGCTGTAACAACCAGGTCGCAGACTGCCATGAACACTCCTCTGTCATTATTCCATTAAATATGCACGCTGCTTATTCCAATCAGTGCCTCAGAGTAGGGATTGAATAGCTCGATGCTATTTTTAATATATTTTTTTTTTTTTGCTATTTGCTTTACGTCGTACCGACACTGATATGTCTCATGGCGACGATGGGTTAGGAAAGGCCTAGGAAGTGGAAGGAAGCAGTCGTGGCCTTAATTAAGGTACAGTCCCGGCATTTGCCTGGTGTGAAAATGGGAAACCACGGAAACCATTTTCAGGGCTGCCGACAGTGGGGCCCGCACCCACTATCTCCCGATTACTGGATACTGGTGAATGCTATATTTGAACCAGTGTGTTACGTACCTGCAGTATCAGAAAATGTGTGAACCAGAGGAATGGCATGCTAAAGAAGAAAGTTTCCCAACTCCCCAGCTATTTCCCGCCAGTGTTCAGTCAGGCTGTTATACTCGGTATGCAGTAGTAATCCCATCTATCAGAGTTGAGCGGCACCATAAGAAACGAAGAACATCACAACAAACAATGGTCAATGTAAAGTAATTGTTGATCAGTGTTAAGCGCTTTGGATATTGTAGGCCTTCCGAAATACCACTCTCATCATAGACGGTACAGTGAAAGTGAATGAAACATAAATGCGTAAATGATCGGAAATTGTACTGTCTATAACTTTTGTTATGTAGTACCGTACTTTTCTATAGCACGAATAACATAGGTACCGGTATTTAAAATTAAATTTTAGGCGCCTTCCCCTAAACTACCATTTCATCTCGGGGAAAATAAAATTATTTACAGCCTAGACTGTAGTTTCTTATCCCCGACTCTATATAGCGGTTTTCATTAAATTCTGTTAACCCATTTTCTCGTGGCTCGGCGTTGATATGGACTTAGCAACAAAAATACAAATTCATTAATATCTGTGTTATCAGAGCCGGTATGGTAAAAATGTAAAAGATATAAATGACTAGAAATTGAATTCTATATAACTTTAGTTATATAGTATTTATCGATAGGACCGCTAATAATATAAATATTCGATAATTAAATTTAAGGCCTTCCCCTAAACTACCATTTCACTCAGCGTGAATAAAATGATTTATAGCCTAGATTGTAGCGGCTCATCCCCCGACTTTACATACCGATTTTCATTAAATTATCTTCAGCCGTTTTCTCGTGATGCGTGTACAGACAGACAGACAGACAGACAGACAGACAGACAGACAGACAGACAGACAGACAGACAGACAGACAGACAGACAGACAGACAGACAGACAGACAGACAGACAGACAGACAGACAGACAGACAGACAGACAGAAATTACGGAAAAGTAAAAAGTACATTTTCTTGTTACTATGGACATGACCGATACAGAAATACCATTCTTTTCAAATTCTGAACAATGTACAGACAAAACTCTTATTTTATATATATAGATAAAGAACTGGAATCAGAGACAAGGCTTTAAGTGGATGATGTTACACTGCATAGAGTAATAAATATGTTACAGGATTGTTGCTGCTTACGATTCAACCTCTAATTTTGACGGTCTAGTAAAATAATAATATTTTCATTCCAGGTACAAAAGAATTGAATTGAATGAATCATTGAACATATGGGAAATCGTTGTAAAGAATAAACAAACTGCATTGTTTTTTTCCTTTCTTCCTTTCTTGGGAATAATGTATGGAGGGATGTTTACAGCCTGCCCTGCAGTGCCACTCCACCCTTCTCCTATTTCCCTCTTTGTGTTGTGTGGAAAGTATTTTCATTATGTTACCAATTCTTGCTGTTTTGTGACAACTGTTCTAAAGTTTCTGAAAGAACAAGTTGCTATTTTGTATGTCTTTAGAAAATCAATCCATCCGTCCATTCGTCCGTCCATCGCTACTGATCTGCATTTATGTCTGTCTCTCAGGTGGCAGATTATGCATCAGTTGTTTATCTAGTCTTTTCTTAAATTATTTCAAAGAAGTTTGAAATCTCTCTAATATTTCCCTTGGAAAATTATTTCAGCCCCTAATATTTCTTCCTATAAACAATTATTTGCCCCAACTTTATCTTCATATTATGATCCTTTCTACTTTTAAAAGCTCCATTCAAGCTTATTTGTCTATTAATGTCATTCTACAACATCTTACAATTGATAGCTTGAAACACTGTTTATTTGAAGAGCTGGTCTCTTTACTCCCAGGTATTCCCAGCCCAAAGTTTGCAATATTTTTGCAACACTGATCCTTTATCGGAAATTACCTAAAACAAATCGTGTTGCATTCCTTTTGATCTCCTCTATTTCCTGAATCACGTAATCCTATTGAGTGTCCCATACAATGGAACCATACTCTAATTGGGTGTCTTACCAGCAGCTTATATACCCTCTAATTTTCATCCTTTCTACAACCATAAATACCCTCATAACCTTATGAAGAGATCTGCCTTTATTTACAATCTTGTTAATGTGATTACCCCAATGAAGATCTTTCCTTATACTAACACCTAAGTACTTATAGTACAGTGATCCCCATTATTTAATTCTCTGTGATTCAATTCAATTTAATTCAATTCCTCATAATTTCAATTTTTTAACATATTGGTCAGCTTATTTTAAGGAATATTAAGCACAAGGTTTTGAGTCTCAAACATAATATGCTTAGTTCTAATAGTAGTAAATGAATAATGGCAAGATATGGAAGTAGGAACGGATACCTGCACTCTCTAAAGCATAATCTGTTAGTGCAATCTTATCAGCTTCGAACACAGAAAGACCATCTTGAACTTCACTGCGAAGTTTAGTGAAGTTGGCAGCAAGCGTTCTCATTAGCACTTGGGTGTGATGACACATTTCTGCCAGAAAAGAGATAAGAGTTAGTCAAGTGCATAGCAATATGAACTGTTATAATATAGTATGTGATCTTTTAAAAATATGCTCACGTTCTGAGATATCATCCCGCATCTTAATGCTAACATTTATCAAAGTTGGTAGTATTTTGGAAATCTCATCAAATTTTTCTCCCAGTTGATGATGTGATGAATGAAGACTCATGACGTTCTTCTGTAAATGAAGATAGCAAGTGTATGAAAACAGCTGCATGAAACTTAATTGGAAACTTTACAGGTAAACTGAAAACAGATAATTAAATTAATTGAAATGGAAATAACATTGTGACAATGAAGGCTGTAAATGCGGGGCCCAGGGGAAAGGCTATAATACCGATGGAGCAGTGACACTGTGGGTAGACCAGTGACGAGTAAAACAAAAGCCATGGCAAATTGTTGAGGCATACAAAAAAGAAGTTTTTCAAAGATGCTGGATGCAGGCTAAAACCGAAGAAGTATCAGAAAGCAGAACCTACTAGATACTTTCTCAGGAATCTTTCATCATTCTATAAGAAGAGGGAAGCTGGGGAGCACCAGTGAGTTGCGAGTGAGCATGAGCAGACACAAGTCAGCAAATCCTGAGTGAGTCATTTGGGAGGCAGTCAGCTTAGGGAAATGACCTTGATCTGTGAGAGGTACAGCTGGAGGATAGGAATTCTATGTGTTAGAGTGCTGTGCATGTGACTGAGCCAATGAGTATCAAGGGTGTGATTTAGAACACCCAAACTCAAGTGCACTTGAACTTCACTGCGAAGTTTAGTGAAGTTGGCAGCAAGTGTTCTAATTAGCACTTGGGTGTGATGACAAATTTCTGCCAGAAAAGAGATAGAGTTAGTCAAGTGCATAGCAATTTGAACTGTTATAACTGTTGAGTGCCTTTGCTGGCAAGATGTAGTGTTTACAGTGCACTATGTCTGCTGGTATGGGCTAGAATAAATTTGCTACTTTCATTGATCTGTCCCAGTCTCATCCTTGGCTTTGACAATATGAAAGTGACCAAGGTATGAGCGATGATAGTAATATCATTCCTTCTGTAGCCAGTCCCTGTTATGAATGGTGTGAAAATGTTGCTCATAGGGTAGGTTGGTGCATGCATTTCAGTGGGCTTGGCAGACTGATATGTAATAGCAACTTCTGGCTCGGTGAGGAAAGCAACGGGAAACTACCTCACGGCTCATTTGCCTCTTCAGTGATGCCTAGGTCATATATGGCAGCTGTTGACAGAGCTGTTGAGGATCAAAACAGCCCTCAGGCTGAATACTCAACATACACATAACTGTTGTAACTCTATATATGAGGGCGGATCAAATATAAACGGGAACTATTTTTTAAAATTTATTGCATCAACCAAAAGAAATACACATATAGAGATTACTTTTCTACTTGGTGTTTTGCCTTCGATACACATTTTCTCCATCGGATTAGTAAGTTTTTGATACTGCCCTGATAGAAAGAAGAGAGACGTGCAAAGCCAGTTGCACATGAATTCTTCTAGACTTGCATCATCATCGAACCGCTGTCCTCCTAGGTCTTGTTTGAGTAGTCCAAACAAATGGTAGTCACAGGGCGATAAATCTGGACTATAATGATGGTGCTCCAGAGGTGTCCAGTAAATTTTCTGCAGTTTTTCCTGTGTTAAAGTGATAGTATGCAGCCTTGCATCGTCATGGAGAAGAATGACGTTTCGGATCGGTTGCCGGCTTCGCTTGTTGTGATACGCAGCTTTTATATCATCCAAAATGCAATAGTAATAGGCTGCATTAATTGTCCTTCGTTTGTGAAGAAAATCCACCAGCAAAATGCCCGTGGAGTCCGAGAAAATGGTTGCAAGTACCTTTCCAGCAGATGGGCGTGTTTTGGCTTTGACCGGACCTGCTTCTTCTCTTTGCTGCCACTCCATGCTTGCTTGCTTTGACTCTGGGGTGTAATGATGCACCAAACTTTCATCACAAGTCACAATATGATGCAAGAAAACCTCTCCTTCCTCCTCGTAGTGACGTAGGAGTCTCTGACAAACTTCCTGGTGTAAAGTTTTTTGTTCCTGGTAGAGGAGACGAGAAACCCACCTGGCAGACAATTTTCTGAAATGAAGCTCATCTCGGATGATGGTTTGAACACTTCTATAACTTATTCCTACGACTAAAACAATTTGAAAAATTTTTATTCGCCGATATCTTCACCAAAAAATATCACGAATGGCAACAATGTTGTTGCGGTGATGCTTGTCTGCGGTCTCCTTTCATGAGGTTCATTTTCCACAGTTTCTCTTCCTGCCACAAATTTTTTAGCCCACTCATACACTCGAGTCTGGAAAAGTGTTTCTTCCCCAAACTGTGCACGGAGCCGTCTCAAAATTTCGGAAGGTTTGGTGCCCTCTTTTTTGCAAGAAATTTGATAATGCTGTGTTGCACAACAGACATGTGCACCTTTTGCTCACTCATGGCGTACTGAAGCAGCCCAGCTCTCTACCGTCATTCGCGTGTGCATACCCCTTCTCCAGACACCCCACCAACATCCTGGCAAAGCCCCACCTCAGAATTATTACTAACTGCAGTGGTACATTCAAATTCCCGTTTATATTTGATTCGCCTTTGTAGTGGTTTAATAAATTTAATGAACAGTAAAACATGCTACCCCTCTTTCTGAGAAGTCCTTTTAGTTTTAACAATCGTGACAATCTGCCACAATAGGAGGAACATTCATATTAATGGCAGAGAAGTGGTAGTCTTAAAGCCAATAGCGGCTCACTCTAAAGGGCAGTGGGGCACGTGCCCCTCCAGCTAAATAACTGTTAATGCACGGTTTTATAAGTACTGGGAATTTGAATAATGATACGTTCAGTTTTGTTATTAGGCACCGCATGGAGCTAGTGTGTCAGTGTTTTCATCAGACACGTACTTTGCTTCCTCCGGCGGGCTCTTCGCTGGCCGGTCATGCTGGACCTGTGCCCTTAGCTGTTGACCCTTTCTTAGGTAATTTTCATTCACATATGCGCAGAACTAACCTTTTTTAATATGCACTGAATGGGAAATAGGGTCATTGCTGAAGCCAGCCTGCTACAATTCCGAAAATAAGCAAAGGCTTATCGTGCCAAACAGAACATCTATTTCCAATTTGTATCCCAAGTCTGCCACCTGCGGTCTGATAAATGTGCTGTATTGGCTAAAGAAATTAATCATTATCCTATCTCGTAGTATTTAGTGTGGTGTCATTAAATGTAATCTGTCGTGTGTTGTGTGCAGATACATAGAATCCCTATGAAGAGTCGCGTAAGGTATATCACACAGGTATGATTAACCTGTAGGCTACGTACAATGAATTCTGTGAGTAATATTTTAAGTGGACCTTTTTCTCAACCGTCCCTAACAGAAAAGATGGAGATAAAGACACTCGGTCAACCAACAACTCATTTACAACTAGAACAACTCGGACAATATAAAGGCGCGAATATTGATGTAGATTCCAGCCCGGGTTATATACAGAATATGAGTGGTTGTGTGGCTGTGATTCAAGGAATGCGTTTTTCTGTTTTCCATGCATGTTATTCGGACATGACCTGATGTGGATGAAAACCAGAGTAACAGATCTCAAACGCTTGAAAGAAAAAATTAAAAAGCACGTAACTTCCTCCATCAATTCATGCATGGTATTAGGTGTGCAAGGGAAAGTTAATACAGTGAATCAACTGGATTCTGCTTATGATGCTTATGATGAGGTTAGGAAAAATAGGCACATTTTATTCAGTGCAAAAATTCTGTGGCATATTTGAAGTGACACTTCATGGCCATGATGAGACAGAAAATTCTCTAAATCCTGGAATTATCATTCCTTTTACAGCTGAAATAGACGTTGCTATGAAAGAACACCTGGCGAAAGCTTCTGTATTTTGTCAAAGACCATTCAGAGCAAGCTTCTTGACTGTATGTTGAATATGTGTAGGGGACAAATTTCTGCAGAAATTGGGGAATCCCAATTCGTTTCATTAGAAGCAGATGAAACAACGGACGTTTCAAATAAATGCCAATTGGTACTTGTTTTTCGATATGCATTAGAGGGTCACGTCCATGAAAGCTTCTGGGGGTTCATGAATCCAACAACAGGACAGTGGATGGATTAATATTAATATTAATCCCATATTAAGGGACACACCACATAAACTTATTTGTCAGAGTTATGATGGAGCCAGCGTAATGAGCGGAAGGACGGGGGGTGTGCAGGCAAAATTGAAAGTACACTACCCTTATGCACATTACATTCACTGCTATGGACACCAACTAAATTTGACAATGCAGAAGGTTTGTTCGTAAAATCCCCAAGTCATCATCAGCATCAGTTTGCCCTTCCAGAGAGCCGGGTAGGGTGTTTGAAAACGAGCGTCTTCCAAAGTTGCCTATTCAAAAACATTTTGTTGTCCAAAACAGATTCCCAATTCCATCCTCTTCTCTCCACGTCTTCCCCCAGTTGGTCCATCCATTTTCTTCTTGGTCTTCCAGCTGGTCTTCTACCTGTTATTCTATTTTCCAAATAAGCACATGGTAACCTTGTGCCATTCATTTGTTTAACATGCCCAAACCATTTAAGTCTAGATGACCTAAGTCTTTCCTCCATCGAATCATTTAGACCTAGGTTAGATCGGATCTCATCATTTTTCACATGATCAAGTCGGGTCTTTAGGAGGGCAGTTCTAAGAAATTTCATTTCACAGGCTTGAATCCTACTACAATCCTTTGATGTTAGTGTGCAGGTTTCCAGAGAATATGTAAGGATGGGAATGAAATATGACTTGTACAGGGTCATTTTTGTTCTTTGTAGGGCCTTCTCATCCCATAGTAGGTGTCTAACGATACTTGGTTACTCTGTTTGTTATTTCTATCTCAGCTCTGTTATTACTAGCCATTACGCTTCCTAAATAACCAAATTGGTGTACTGCTTCAACTTGGTGCGGTGGTCCTATATTTTTATGTTGCACGTCCGATTCGTTGGCTGAATGGTCAGCGTACTGGCCTTCAGTTCAGAGGTTCGATTCCCGGTCGGGTCGGGGATTTTAACCTTCATTGGTTAATTCCAATGGCCCGGGGGCTGGATGTTTGTGCTGTCCCCAACATCCCTGCAACTCACACACCACACACAACACTATCCTCCACCACATTAACACGCAGTTACCTACACATGGCAGATGCCGCCCACCCTCATCGGAGGGTCTGCCTTGCAAGGGCTGCACTCGGCTAGAAATAGCCACACTAAATTATTATATATTATGTTGCATTTTGTATTATGTCTGCTGATTTTCAATGCTACTGTTTTTGATGGGTTCAATTTCATTCCATAATCATCAAACTTCTTACACCATGCATTCAGATTATTTTGCACTCCCTCCTCTGTTTCATCCCATATTGCCACATCATCTGCAAACACCAGAGCCTGAAGATCTTTATTACCTTTTCCTTTTAGCTCCTTTAAAATGGTATCCATAACTGCTATGAATAGAAGAGGTGATAAGGCACTTCCCTCTTGTACTCCTTTGGTTGTATTGAACCATTCAGAATGACCATCTCCAATTCTGACACAGCTTTTACAATTAGTATATAGCATTTGGATCTTCCTACTAAGGTACTCCAGTACACCAAGTTTTCTAAGACTTTTCCAAATAGTTGATCTAGGAACATTATCATACGCCTTTTCAAGGAAAATCCCCAAGTCAAATTAATTTTCTGTAACCTGTCCACAGTTCCAACTTTTTTTTTCAACTTTTCTCACAGAAGTGACCTCTTGAATGAAATAATGAAGAGTAGACTCCCTCGGAACCTGTTCACAGTTCCAACTTTTTTTTTCAACCTTTCTCACAGAAGTGACCTCTTGAATGAAATAATGAAGAGTAGACTCCCTCGGACAATCACTACTAACTGGAACTACAACATTTGTACGGTGAATGTAGTTTATGAGAATAGAGAGAAACTGATTGAGTGCTTTCATAGAATAGAAAAAGAAGGTAAAACGTCTATTAGCGTAAATGAAGCCAGTGGACTGCGATATGCTCTTGGATACCATATTCAAGTTCTGGTGGTCTGTACAATACTGTACAATCAGCTACAAAGACGCAAAACAGATTCAGTCCAAATAAAAAAGGCTATTTCTTACTTCGCAAAGTGTATAACACATCAACGTGAAGGAACAGATAAAATTTCATGTGATCTCATGGACTACAATAATTCCGATAAAAGACATAGAGTAAGTGACACAAGGACCATTGGAGTGAAAGAAGTCTGTGACGTTGTAATGAAACAGGTGCATGATAGATTTGCATTTACTGGGTATACTGAAGCTGCAACACTACTGTACTCCAATTCATTTGACAAATTCTCTATAAGCTTTCCAGAAAATGTATAAAATTCTACTGTATTACATTATCCAATGTTGCAGAAAGAAAGGCTAAAGACGGAATTAGAAGTGATTTATAAACAGACAGATTTCAGGCAAGTCAAAGGAGCTCTACCACTCCTCACTTTTATTTTATAAAATTATCTCAAATAAACATTCAAAGAAATGCTAAAGCTTCTCAGGATAATTGTAACAATACCCATGTCCACAACCGAAGCAGAGCGCTGTTTTTCGACACTGGCTTGTATTAAAGCAATTCTATGCAACACAATGACCGAAGAACAACTGTCTGCTCTGGCAATGATTTCTATTGCGAAATACCTCATTTACGATATGCATGACTTTGACGATAAGTAATTTCTAAGTTTGTGGATTTACGGCATAGAAGAATGGAATTGTTTAAATGAAGAAATAACACTGCCATTGTCGAACAAGGCCCTACTGTATTCTTCATTTGTATGGCCAGGGTGAGTGGACTGTACTTCATTCGTCCTGTAGACTCAGTAGTAGGCCTATCAGTTGGTACAGTAATTTGAATGGACTTAAGGGTTATACGGCCATCCAACAGTATTTCGATAATGTATATAACTATATAACACTGCAAACATATTTCAGATAGACTTCAGTGACAGTAGGTACATTTAAAAAGTTCAAGGTACTTGGATGAGGTGAGAGTCTGGATCGCTGCCTTCTTCGAATGGACACCAATATTTCATTCCATATTTTCTCTTAACATGAAGAAGATGACAGTGAAGTAGGTGAGTAATGATCAAGTATTTAACACTGTATGATGTGTATCTGGGTATGCATTTGTTTATTGTGTGTGTTTAGTAAGAACGTAAATTTGTGAAAAAGTAGCGCCCCTCCGCCAGTCCCCTTCAGCAGCCACTGCTGCTTAAAGCTGATGCAATAATCTCATAACCTCTATTGAAAATGGTTCAAATTGGTGGGGACATAATGACAAAGTCTCCTTGAAAGACACGGCTGGTAAATAAGAATGAAAATCAGATAGAGGTATAAAAATGAAATTTCTGTAGAAGTGTTTTACAGCAGACAAGGAGAAACAGAATGAGAAATGAAGGCAAGCAGAAAAAAAAAAATTGAAACAAAAAGATTGAGAAATAAAGTGGAAGAAAATAGAGTAAGATAGGACATATAAACTGGATGAATATGGGAAGGATGCAAAAATCAATATCTCTCTCTCTCTCTCTCTCTCTCTCCTATGCTACTTAACAATAAAAATTAGTAATGCTTTACTAAATGTAAGTACTACTAAAAAAAAAGGATTACAAGAACAAACAATAAAATATTCAAAACATGGTTGTTTGATATATAACGCAAGAGTACCTGGCCCTTTTTAAATGTCTTGACTTTCAACACACTCTGTAGTTAGCCATTTTAAAAGTTCATCATAAAAACTCACTGCCAGGGATTCTACAAATTTAACTAGTTTCTTAATGTCCTGTATTTTTTTAGTCTGTATTGACACTTTTCCACTGTAGGCTTTGTTTTGCATCATTGCAGGAAAGGCTGTTAATTGAGGTTTTCCTAGAAGGATTGTATGTTTCACATAAGAATCTATGAAAAGTGAAGCTTCTACTACTCCTGGTTTGTCACTGAAATATATGAACTGTTTGAAAGATGCAGGGGAGATGAAGAAAGTCCTCATAAGAAGAACAAAGGAAGCATCGTTCTAGTTTTTGTTACAGCATAATGTGTGGGTCTCCGAGAAGAAAAGTTGTGAGGAGCACGGAAAACACTAGCATTGACACACTGAAAGAAAGATGAAAAGATGTATGGCGCTGAAAGATAAGTTGTCAATGACATAATGCTTTTTTCCACCGCATGCAAAGTTATAAACAAAGATTTCTGGTACAAGGAGAGGCCTGACATACGGTAATCTTTTCTCCACCATTCAATACTTCTCAGTCTTAGATCTCGAATTAAGCAAAAAAATAAGAATGGCATATTTGACATAATGCCTTTTTGCTCTGACCGATTCAATTCCTGACTTTTTTTTTTTGACAAGAGAAGATGAGCCCTGGGCCAATATTACGAGTAATTAACAAATTATGGGCATAAGTCTACAACATATTCTAATACTATGCTGTAATTTATTTTTTTCAGGATATCTGTGGATCAGCGGTAGAGTGTTGGCCTCCGGATCCCAAGATAGCGGGTTCAAACCCGGCAGAGGTAGTCGGATTTTTGAAGGGCGGAAAAAAGTCCATTCGACACTCCATGTCGAACGATGTCGGCATGTAAAAGATCTCTGGTGACACATTTGGTGTTTACCCAACAAAATTCATTAAATCTCAGCCATAGACGCCCAAGAGAGTTTCGGTTTGCTCGTTCTGCCATCTAGTGGGGGCCTAGAGTAAAACGGAACGTCGAAATTGACGAGCAGACAGCCAGATGGCGTCAAATTGAAATGTCTGCACACAGTAGCTGAGGCCATACAATTATTATTATTATTATTATTCAGGATATCTGTCCTATTTTCTTCTACATCTTACTCTAAACATTTCCAAATGCCTACAAATTCAGCAAGAATCAATTAACAAAACTAAACCAAAGTACTTCACAAGAGGAAAACAGTCCCCACATTATAAAACATGTAACAAAAGACAAGGTAAAGCGCAGTACTAGTGCTAGCCAGCAGTCTCTGAGCAGGAAATAGTGACCCATATTTTATGCTATAATTGCTATAATTTCAACATTTCTAATATCTGAAAAAATTTAGGCCTGTAATCTCATAAATATCATTGTGTAATTATTCTAAATAACTAGAATTGTGAAATTTTACCAAGACTAATGTGTGCTGTAACCTGCCAAAACAACTGTTAGTGCAAAGAGCTCAAGAAAGACCAACATTATGGTGAACGGACCTGTTAAGATTACAAAACCAGAAATGGCACATAAATAATGAAATAGAATATACAAGTGATAAATTAAGCCATATATATAAAGACAGGGACATAGCTCCTTCTGTGGATAAGTGATATTTGGATTTTTTAAGGGTAGATAAAAGTCCATTTGATACTCTGTCATGCGATGTCAGCATGTAGAAGATCTCTGGTTGCACCTGCCAAAATTAACAAAACTCAGCCATAGATAGTCCAACAGAGGTCCAGTTAACTCTGCCATCTAGAAAGGGAAAAAGGAATGTCAAAATTGACATGCAGGAACCTAAATGGTGTCAAATTATAAATGCCTGTAAATGGTAGCTGAGGCCACATGATTATGTTATTATCATTATTATCTGCAATAGCATGGAAGGAAAGTCCACCTTCATGTAGCCCTATTATATGGCCTCGTTTAACCGCAGTCAGCTGTTGATACTGGCCTCTTTGTCATCGTAAAGGCATTTTTGACCCACTCGTAGTCATTCTGTCCAATCTCACAGGTAACTTATGCTCTCGCACAGTACAGCCCGTATTTAAAGCAAACCTGATGTGCAAAATCATGGGGCTGCTATTAGCACCAAGAAAAAGCAATTTGTGCGAAATTTGAATCAACATCATCTTTCAGATGTATAAACATGCCTACCAATGTTCGTTAATCTAGCACAACCCCATCTTGGTGTTTGGATATTTCTTTCTGCCAGTGTATTATTACTATTCTTCTTCTTTTTGTTTGTTCATATCAGCTTACTAAGGACCACATTATTTGTCTTCTCGGGGCTTTGATCTTTGCCCACTGCTCCTTCATTTGTTGCTGGTGTTGCTCTTTTCTTTCCTCCGTCCACGTCTTTCCCGTCTTTAACTTTGGCCTTTCTTGAAAACTCTGGTGGTCTTTTAGTTTCCTCCTCAGTGGGTTGCATTCTTGCATATCTTCATAGTGATCCCAAGCTCCTGTAGGTCTCTTTCAACCTCCTTGAACCAAGTTGGCTGGGTCTTCTTATCTTTAAAATAGGTAAAGATCTGGTTCGATAATCGTGTGGGTTTCTTCTTAGCAAGTGGCCATAAAATGCAATTCTCCTTGTCCGCATGAGATCAGAGATCTTCTGGACATTAGTATACAGCTCATGGTTATGCCGACATCTATATTCATCTTTGTCTTTAATTGGGCCAATAATTTTTCTTAAGATCATTCTTTCTTTCTTTCTTTAATTTCTAGTTTATCTATCAGGCTTTTCTTGTTCATAGCAAGGCATTCCACTGCATACAAGGCCTCTGGTCTTATGACTAGTGACGGGAATTTGCCTATTTGCCTATTTTATTCCTGTGTTCAGAAATGTAGGCTTTTGAGATATAAATCCATTTTAGGGTCTTTTTAGCTATATTTCATTGGTTTTATTGTGCCTATAAATGCCTATTTCAGGGGTTTGTGCCTATTTGGAGTATAATTGCCTATTTGATACCTTTTGACTGTATTTTTTAAAAAAGCCAATTTTCTTCCAGTGCATTATATTGTAGCTAGCGTGCTCGACAGAATTATCTTTGCTTTTCTCAATATCTGTTTAACCCACGAACAAAAATGGGAATTCTCAGAAGTCACCAGAAATAATTCTAGGGAAATTTCCATCAGGAGAAGCAAGGAAAAATTTGACCTCGAATCCTTCAACCCCTCCAATCCCCTAAGACATATGCGAGAACCAGTCAATGTCGAACTATGTTGCACAACCCATATGCCCTGTACCTCCCTTTCGACGCGAACTGTTGTACGCGTACGCTTTACATTCAGAAGGTGTTGTGATTTATTGTTAAGTGGAAGAAGAAGAAGAAGTGTGTTTACAGCAATGCCCAAAGAAAAATCATCGAAGTCCTACTAGCTGAAGCAGTGGATTAGTAGTCTGTCAAGCTTGCTGTAAGGAGGTAAGTTCGTTTGTTCTTTTTACCTTTCTTGTGATTGAGAACTATGATCGCATTTCACTGTAGCATATATATGCCTATTAATTGATGTATTGTGGCAAGTTGTTTTGTTGCAATGCTGTATTAGTCGTGGACTTTCCATAATGTATATTGCTAAAATGTTAATAATCATTAAATTACTGAAAAAGGAGTTAGAACGCCGGTGGTCTCTTGTCACAGAATGGATGAAAATTAAATCAGTATTTTGAACTGTGATTCATTTCCTGTGAAAATAGAGATTTAAAACTGAAATGCAATTTTTAAAACTCCCTTTAAAAATCGTGAATTCTAATACACTTCTGATAAGTTTTCGCGAAACACAGGTTGCGGATCCAATGTAGCCCGGCTAGGACGATGTCACAGCCTGTTTTACAAGGTTGCCAAAACTATATTTGCAAGACCAGGCCAGTGAAAAGACTGTTGGTCTGGATTGGTGAGGTCCGGTTAGTAACCGTTGTGCTGGGGGGTGGGGGTGGGCGAGCAAAGAGAGTCTGCGGGACGTAAGCACCCAGGTTAACAAGCCTCTAGCATCCCCTATAGAGTCTTGCTAAATTGTGACGAAAATTAGGTTTTTTTCTGCTATTGGCCTTATGTCGCACCGACACAGGCAGGTCTTATGGCGACGATGGGATAGGAAATGGCTAGGGGTGGGAAGGAAGCACCTGTGGCCTTAATTAATGTACAGCCCCAGCATTTGCCTGGTAGGCTGGTATGAAAATAGGAAACCATGGAAAAACCATATTCAGGGCTGCTGACAGTGGCATTTGAACCCACTATCTCCTGGATGCAAGCTTATAGCTGCACACCCGTAACCGTATGGCCAACTCGCCCGGTAAAATAAGATTATGGGCGCATGTCAAGAAATTTCGAACTACGCGATTTTTAATTTTCAACGAGTGTGGCGGTCTTGTGGGCACACATTATGCAGGATCTATTGCAGGCAACAGAAAATAGTCTCCATGAGAGCTGACCCGGCTGACCAAAGCCGGCGAATAGAAACAAATAAAATGTTCACGAATCTTAAATCTATAGTGCCTCCGTTTTCATTCTCCTATGTAAGAATACTGCTTGGGCCAGCTTGGTGGGTTCTTGGCAAGCATAAAGAACGGATCTCTCCTCTATGCTACTCTAGTTTCGTTTCACGTCTCTTTTATTAGTATATTTTTCACCCAGTGAGCTCAACATGATACTGCCAAATTATAACTGAAAATCCTTGGGGACATATTTCCTTGTAAATTCCTAATTCCCTTGATCCTGCTTTAAAGTTTTGTACTTCTAGAAACATCATCTCTAATAGTCTTTTTTTTTTATGAAACAAATGTATGATATATACTAAGCATTATTGCCAATTAGCCCAACTGTTGAAATTTAAGATATAGGGACAATGTAATTTACGTCAATTTTTTTATTTTTCAGATCAAATGTGAGAAAAATACGACATAGATCAACTTAGAAATACTGCGATGCATCTGATACGAGTACAGAAATCTGTATCAAAGCAGCCTTTCTACCAATCAACTTTGGGCAGCGGCCAACAACCATTATCTTCAGACCTTTGCACTGCAATGTTGGGAGGTAATATGACCCTTTATAAACCGGAGCATCTTCAAATTTCGACATGCTGCCGGGAGCAATCACCAAGTTGGAGAAGAGTGGCATGCCCCTAGTGGAGTCGTTTAGGATTGTGGAAGAAGTCAGAGGAAGTTTTGACTAAACCTCTGGGAAGGCAGCCGCTGTCAGCAAAATAAAATGAGATGAAGGGACTTCTTTGAAGTTTTGTCCAATCACTTCATGTGATGTTGAGAGATCTTTCTCTTAGTACAAAAACATTATGCATGATAGCAGAACAAGATTGTTACCGGAAAACATTGAAACGTTGCTTGTAAATTCCTTTTATAACAACTGAGTGTGTTATTAAATTATAAGTAATTTTTTCATGCCTATTTTGTGACCTATTTTACATGTTAGTGCCTATTTAAATGCCTATTTTGGCTCATTTAGGAGCCTATATGCCTGCCTATTTTAACTGTTTTTAGTGCCTATTCTCGTCTCTACTTATGACAGTGCAATAATGTTCGATGATGATGATGATGATGATGATGCTTGTTGTTTAAAGGGGCCTAACATCGAAGGTCATCGGCCCAATAATGTTCGAGTTTTGTGTTCAAGGATATGGATTTTTTGTTGTAAACGTCTTTGGTCAGCTGAAAAGCCATTTCCACTTTATACATGCGCATAACAAAAGCTTATTTTTCAGAGATGTTTGGTTCTATCCACTCGTCAAGATATTTAAACTTATCTGTCCGTTTGATTGCCCGCTGGTTTACTTTTAGCTCTCTTGGTACTGGCTTGATGTTAGTTATGAATGGTGTTTTTTCCAAAGAGATCTGGAGGCCTGCTTTTTCTGCCTGTGTCCTGAGGTGATTAATTTGCTTTGTAGCCATGTCTAAAGAACCAGAGAAAACTGCTAGATCATCTGCAAAATCTAGGCAATCAATTGTAAGGTTTATGTTCTTGTAACCTATTCTCACACCATTTTGGAGCCCATCATTGTTAATTTCTTTGCGCCACTCACGGATGACTTTTTCAAGGATGCAATTTCTCCCTGCCTAACTCCTTTATCTTGAAAGCATCTGAAATTTCTCCTATGAACTTAACTCTGGAGGTTGTGTTAGCTAGGGTCTGTTCAATGATTGGCTTGATTTTGTCATCCAAGCCAAATTCCTTTAGGACTTGAATAAGGGTGATTCTATCAATTGAGTCAAATTACTTGTTCCTTAGTTGCAGATATGAGAGGATAGATTTCAGATTCCTAATTTGCTCAGCACACGAGTGCTCTTTCCTGAACCTTCCTTGGTACTCTCCCAGTTGTGGATCTGGTTGTTGTTTGAGGGAATTTTGTAAGATACCAATACGAGGGAAATGCCACGGTAATTGTTGACCTCCATTTTGTCCCCTTTCTTTTGCAGTGGGTGAATCCAGCAGAAGTCCAGTCATGTGGAAGTTTCTTGATTTACCAAATCTTGTTGATGATGTCAGTCAATTTATCAATCATGGTCTTCATGATCATTAAGGCTATACATAGTCTGACACTATGGTTAACCCGTTCAAGTCCTGTTGGTCAAAACATTTTCACCATCAGAATGCTGTGGCAGGGTAGGAGAGGTGTGGTATACAATTTCTAATCACTAGATCATGTGCCAAAAGCCTGGATTACATTCCAAATCTTGCCACAATGCTCATGTGGAGTGAGGACATATGATGCTGTTGGTGGTGATTTGTCTGTTGAATTGGATGTTAATCCTTCAGCAGACCCCTTGGTGCTATTCGACATGAGTAGACTACATGCTGGCAATGGGTTTTACCCTCTCCCTTCTTACTATCATATCACATCATTCGTTTCATCTCATGAAATCTTTTGATGAGGAAGAGTATCTGGTCATGAAAACTTGCTACGAAGATTGATCTCACTTCATACCCGACCGTATAGAGAAACGGAACAAGGGATGGGCATACATACATACATTTATTATTCATTCATTCAACTTTGCTAATCGGCCAACTAGGGACCACGATAAGCCTCACTTTACATTCTGGCATTTGTCCATTTTTCGCTTGATCCACATCATCTTCATTAGCTCACTGTGTTTAGCACGATGTTCTTCTGTCCATTTCACACCAGTGGCCCGTTTTTCATCGCAGAAAGTCCCAAAAGTCTTGATGGCTGCTCTGAAAAGATTTCGGTCTTGTGCATCTTCTACTTGTATGCCCAGTTCTTAGATCATCTTGACATTAACGTACCATGGCATTGCTGTTTTTGGTTTTGAGTCAAATATACTGAAGATAAGTTTCGTCCATCGAGAGTCGATCATCCATCGTATATGACCGTGTACTAGATGTTAAGGTGAAAGGTAAATAAATAAATAGTATTGACTAGGCGGACCATCTTCCAACATATTTACTGTTACTAAGTCAATACGGATCCAATCCCGACCATGATGGTCAAGATTATTAATAATGATTATGCCAGTCAGGCTAGAAAAATGATAAACAAATTTAAGAACACCAAGGTTAAAATTCTTAGTATTTCAAAAGACCTGAACTTTCTTAAGAAATGTATTAAAAGTAACGTTATATCTAAACATTTGAATTCCGTACAAAAGAGAGGTAGATTGCTGCGTCATGAAATGAGAACACAGCGGAAAGTAAATATTGTGTTTTTAATTTGTACTTGACCAAATGGGATTTTAATTCTATGGTTGTACTATCCAAATTTTTAAGTGTTACATTGTAATACTCATTGTTTTGAATTTTTAATGGGGGCCCCCCCTATTTTAGTCAGGTCTTATTGTATACTGAATTTTAATCCACTAGCTGAGGAAGAGAATGCATAATATTCTCGAAACATGTACTAGATGTTAAGGTGAAAGGTAAATAAATAAATAGTATTGACTAGGCAGACCATCTTCCAACATATTTACCAACATATTTACTATGACCGTAGAAGCGAACTCTGCCTTTACGCATTGTGACCGTGATCTTCTCTATCTTTAGAGTATACTTCTTGCCTGGATTTTCTAATATAGATGCCATTTTTGTAGTTTGGGCCAAGTATGGTGTGTAGGATCTTTCTTTCCTCTCTAAATCCACAAGCAAACATTTCTCGGACAAGATAAGGCATTCAGATTCATACAGCAATACTGGTTTGATGACAGTGTTGTAGTGACGAATTTTTGTGTTTAAAGGAAAGCACTTTTTGCTGTATATGTTGTGGGTGGTTTGGAAAGTGACTTCCATTTTCTTGATTCTTGCTGCTATGGCCTCTTTGTCAAGTCCATTTTGCTGGATCCATTCCTCAAGGTATTTAAATTTATTAAATTGGAAGGAAGATGATGATGATAATGATGAACACGGTTTATTGTTCCATATTTGGTGTTTAGTCGTGCTGTATCATCTTTGATGTTCGACATTACTTCTGTCTTTTGAAAAGAAATTTGTAAACCTGTTTGTTCTGCTACTTCCTTCAACACATTGATCTGTTCACTTTTGGAATTTTCTGTCATCAGGGCTATATCATCAGTGAATGCTAAGCAATCTATTTCCACTCCGTGTTTCTTTGTCCCAATCCTTAAGGGTTTGTAAAGGTTTCTTTCTTTTAACATCTTTCATCACTCCTGTATTATTTTCTCAAGTACGCAGTTGAACAAATGAGGTGACAGCCTATCTCCCTGTCGAATGTCTGTCTTGATCTCAAAGGGTTCAGAGAGACATCCTTGGAATTTTACTTTGGATTTGGCATTAGCTGGTGTTGCCCGTATTATCGCCAGCAGTTTCTCATCGACTTCCATTTCTGCAAGTATGTTAAGCAACACATCACGTTCGATGGAGTCTTATGCTTTCCTGAAGTCTACAAATGTTGATACTGAACCCTCTCTGGCCTGGGATACGAAGCCGCAGTGAAAGCAAAATTCAAGTATTCATGACAACCAATGTGGCAATGCCGAGGGCCTGTGCAGGATTCGAACACACTTCTCCGCACCCTTGATCTTAACAACTGGGTCTCCTGGGGTGGTTTGTCCGGATCTATAAATTTATATCTAGCTTACAGGCTTAAGGGTGTGGAGGAAATTCAGGACACACTATACTACGGCAAAATGAAATTCTTCCAATAGGTACAAACTGAATTTTAATGTCCTTGGCAAAATAAAATCAAATTTTAAGATAATATAATATACAAGTCTTTGGAACCATGCCAGCGATTACATTTGACTACGAACTACATAAATTAACAAAATAATATTAATTTCCCAGACAAGATAATTGTTAGCCATGGTTACTCAGATAAATGCATGCCCAATATAGTATCCAACAAGTTACTGTAATTACGAATGCGTCAGCGTAACCTATATGACATTCCCTTCGACTCAGGGAACCAAGTTACAACTAAACAAGAAAACACTTGAAACTGGTTGAGTGGTTAATCCCCCTCCCTTACAATTAATAAACACAAAAAAATGAAATGAAATTATAGACATAATAGAGTGGTCCCCTACTCGCGACAGAGAAATACGAACCCAACATCATTACGTGAGTAAAGTCAGAATTTACTCTTAATACATAATCAAATCACTTGTATAAGCAGTCAAGAAACACAAAGAAAAACAATTAAAAGAAAAATACACATTCAAACACTGGCTGTATGAATATATCTGTCCAGGTCAAAGGAACCCAAACGATTCCACGCTGGATGTGCCGGGATTCGAATCATGGGTCTTCTGGTATCGTAGCGGGTTGCTGAAAGAAAAAACCCTATCTATTTTATTTGCAAAGGGATCCTATCAGCTAAATTCATTAAATAATTACCTGGTCCTATGGCTGAACAATTTCATTGTATACTAGCAAGATACCCGTGCTTCGCTACGGTATTATACTGAAATTTGTAATTGAATGCTTATTGTTTTAGATATATAATCCACCGAAATTTGCGATCTGACTCGTTTTCTGCGAGAATCCGCGAAAATTCGCGATCTGACTCGTTTTCTAATAGATTTCGGCAAGTTTCCTCCCATTTTTCAATCTTTCTTTCCAGCTATCGATTTCGTACTTCCCCGGCTAGGTCCAGGTATTCCACCCAATTAGTTGGGTCCCTAAATCTTTGCCATCTTTTCCTATAAGCATTTTTAATATGGATCAAATCCTTCAGGGGATCTGTCGTGGTGTCGTCTTGGGTGCCTTGGCGGTAGCCTACTGAACCCGCGGCCGGACTGCATTCTTAGTCATTAGCCGTCCAGGACCCGTTTCCAGCGTGGTCCGCACATGTGACGACGGTCCAGAACATTATTATTATTATTATTATTATTATTATTATTATATGTTCTGGACCCCACAGCAATATGCAAGACCGCTACTTGGCGGTAAATTACATCTGCTGACATTGTCATTGTTGACAATGTGACCAGCACCATTGTCGCGCGTAGGCAAGTGTGCGGGATTTCTGGTGATACGAATGACATACCTCCGTGTGTTACTGACCTTATTATAGAGGTGAAAAATTTGACGGCCAATCTCATTCCTATCGTTTATTTCAAATGTGTTTAAATTTTTATTTATATGCCAGGAGAATCTACTGTAATCTAAGAACGTTCTCCGAAGGAAAAGATGGCTGTTGAAAAAGAACCCAGGAAAGATTAAAAATGATCGGTTTATGATCAGAATAAGTACATCGAATGTCTACAGCCTGTTTCCTATCATTCGACAGGATCAGGGATGGAATGAATAAAGCCCCATCTAGCGGCGACAATAGGAATTGTGCCGGCTGCCGAAGCTCCCCTCTCGGGCAATGATCGATGAGTGACAAATGGAATGAAATATTGGACAGTGTTGGTGGAATGAATGATGACAGGGAAAGCTGGAGTATCCGGAGAAACACCTGTCCCGCCTCCATTTTGTCCAGCACGAATGTCACATGGAGTGACCAGGATTTAAAACACGGAACCCAGCTGTGAGAGGCCGGCGCGCTGCCACCTGAGCAACGGAGGCTCCTTATAAGTACATTATGAACAGTAAAATCAAATTGGTCTCACCTCCTTTTACACACCACCGCCGTTAAGTTTATTTACCCCCACACCCCCAAAAAATAAAAGAAGGCGTGTTTCTTTATGTTTAAAGGAGATTCCAAACACCAATGTTCACGTTTATTACCTTCAGTTTTGAGATATAAGTATCCCCTTAAAAATAATTCACTTTTTTAACTTCCTTTCACACTCCCCCCCCCCCACCTCACAAAGTGATATTAAGGCAAAAAATACTTGTTCCTTTAATAGTAAAGGATCTTCTAAATACCAATTATCACCACTCTAACCTCTTCAGTTTTTTATTTATGTGTCCTCATGAAAGGAATTCAACTCCTTTTCACTCCCGCCAACCCAAGATTGTTTCCCCCCCAAAACATGCTTTTCTTTGCTTTTAAAGGAGATCAAAATACCAATTTTCACGTCTGTAACAACTTTAGTTTTCATTAGATGTATGTATTTTCATACAATTAAGTCAATTAATTTTTTCAATCCTTTAACCCCCCAAACCCCCTTCATTGGATTTTTCCGAGAATACGTGTTTGTTTACTTTTAAAGCAGATTCCAAAAATCAAATTTCACGTGTGTAACATCTACATTTTTGAGATATCAGTACCCTAATTAAAAGAATTCAACACCATTTTCAGTCACTTTATCCCCCCACTACCCAAGTGATATTTCCGAAAACTAAAAATACACGTTTCTTTATTTTTAATAGAATTAAAAAAATACCATTTTACATTTCTGTAACATGTTAAGTTTTTTGAGATATACTGTAGAAATTCTCATTTTAAAATTTCACCCGTTTTTAGTTCCCCTTAAGTGGAGTTTCCAAAGACAAATCACCTATGTTTCTTTACACTTACAGGAGATTCCAAATACCCACTTTTACGTCTGTAACATTTTACGCTTCTCAGATATTCTGTAGATATAGTCCTTCAAAAGCTTCACCCCAATTTGCCACTCCTGTTTAACCACCATTAATTGAATTTTCCAAAAGCAAAAATATACATGTTTCTTTATTTTTAAAGGAGATCCCATTTACGAATTTTCAGTTCTGTAATATCTTCAGTTTCTGAGATATATGTATCCTCATTAAAGGCATTCAACCCATTATTCACCCTTGTACACCCCTCTTATTGGGATTTAGAGAAAACAAAGAAATACGTGTTCCTTTATTTTTAAGGGAGATTCTAAACACCAATTTTTACATCTGTAAACGTTTAAAGTTTTAAGATGTAGACACACTTTTTTAAAAAATTCACCCCCCTTTTCACCCCCCCCCATTATTTGGATTTTCCAAAAACGAAAAAATACCTGTTACCTTATTTTTAAAGTAGATCCCAAATACCAATTTTCAGGTCTGTAATATCTTCAGGTTCTGAAATATAAGTAGCCTCATTAAAGGCATTCAACCACTTTTTCACCCTTTTCCACCCTTCCTATTAGGATTTTCCGAAAACAAAAAAATACGTGTTTCTTTATTTTTAAAGGAGATTCTAAATACCAATTTTTACATCTCAAAACTTTAAAACTTTTGAGATATAGATGCACTCATTTTAAAAATTCACCCCCCTTTTCACCCTCGCATTAATTGGATTTTCCAAAAACAAACAAATATGTGTTTCTTTATTTTTGAAAGCGATCAAAAGTACAAATTTTGAGGTCTGTAATATCTTCAGTTTCTGAGATATAAGTATTCTCTTTAAAGTCATTCAACCCATTTTTCACCCCTTTTCACCCCTCCTATTGGGATTTTCCAAAAACAAAAAAATACGTGTTCCTTTATTTTTAATGAAGATTCTAAATACCAATTTTTACATCTCTAAACTTTAAAACTTTTGAGATATAGATGCACTCATTTTAAAAATTCACCCCCCCTTTCACCATCGCATTAATTGGATTTTCTAAAAACAAAAAAATATGTGTTTCTTTATTTTTGACAGCGATCAAAAGTACCAATTTTGAGGTCTGTAATATCTTCAGTTTCTGAGATATAAGTAGTGGTATCCTGATTAAAGGCATTCAACCACTTTTTCACCCTTTTTCACCCCTCCTATTGGGATTGTCTGAAAACAAAAAAATACGTGTTTCCTTATTTTTAAAGAAGATTCTAAATACCAGTTTTCACATCTGTAAACTTTTAAAGTTTTGAGATATAGACACACTCATTTTAAAATTTCACTCCCCTTTTCACCCCCTTAGCGACGGAATATCCAAAAATCCTCTCTTAGCAAGCACCTACATCTTAATATGAATATATCCCCAAAATTTCATTTCTTTATGTCCAGTAGTTTTTGCTCGGCGATGATGAATCAGTCAGTCAGTCAGTCAGTCAGTCAGGACAAGCTACTTTATATATATAGATAAAACAAACAGAACGGATTTACAACTCCCTTGTGAAGAGAAATACGATTTTTGGTCAAGGGTCTCTATTTTACCATAACACTGTTCTCCTCTCAGCCATTCATTTCAAATTGATAGCCGCAACAGATGGGTCACCCCGCCCATCGGCCTTCTCTCGCTAACAACTTCCTTCTTTAAAATACCTGTGTGAGCTTACACACTATTCTAAACTTCTCATTCTCTTGAAACAAATCACCTGCTTTTTAATTTCTCGTATATGTATAAACCATATCAGTGGCCTTTGGTAAAACATCAAGTCACAACTTTAAATAATTAGATCATTAACAGTGATCTTCATACTATTTAACTCACACTGACACAGACTCAAGAAATACAGACCCGGGTTCGTGACCTGGGCACGCCGAAGAATAACAAAGAAACAATGTTTTTAAACTCGATAATTAGGCATAAAAGAAACATTACACTTCTTTGCAATGCAGGGGAATAGTAGAATTAACATAAAATGCTTCCTTCCAGAAACCCCTATCTAAAATGGAGGTTGTTGATTCGAATTCCAGCGTTGTTCATCATACATCATACAGCATATCTGTATCCAAAGACCTTATGCTATAAATCTACTACTAATTTGATATTTAAAGGAAAATGTATTGAGTGCATACCTACTTCTAGAGAAAATACATGCATTAATTATACTATATTTACATGTAGTGACTATAGGCCTATGATATATATTTCACCATCTTAATCTTTAACCTAATGCACTCATAAAGTAAATCTTAAAAAGCGTCTATTCAAAAATAATAAAAACTGTACAACTAACCTGCTCCCAAAATGAATTGCACGATTACTGTAACTCAATGGTGAAAGTGGATTAATTGCACCGATTCCACCATGATTTTTAGCAAATCAATAACATTAACTCACTCAACAAGCTTCCTACATAAGCCCTGAAATATAATTTTATTTTTAAAATACATCCTACTCTACTATTAACTTATTTACAAGATTCACATTCATAATTACTAAAAATGGAATGCACTTAGCTGGATACTTCATGACGCCTTGTATTCGAGCCGCAGGGTGGGCCCATGCTAGAAGACTTTAGCCCTCCATATCAGCAATGAACATCACTGGTATACCAAGGGTCCAGAGCTGGGTAGCTGTTTCTTGGAACATGGTTGAATCTCTCGTTCTCCACTGAAGACAATGTTACACCAATACAGAATATTATCCACTCATGAACTTAATGTTACAATCACCCTTTATAGTGATATCTGGGCTACCGTCACACACAGAAGTTATGCCCTATTATCTATTAACAATAGTCACAATTCGTTTAAAATGTTATAGAACTTATTCCACATTTGATCGTTCTCAAACACATACATTTGTGAACTGTTTTCCGCATACAAGCTTATATCTGAACAATTTCTTTGTATAAAGGAGCGGATTCCGGTGACGAGTGACGTGAAGTAGGCTCCAAGACTAGTTCCAGACTGACCTGGGGTGCGCCTGCTGCTGGCCTATTTATTTACACTGGTACAAAATGGCTGACCCTAGACTCCTCCCGGAGAGGATATCAATCTGTTCCATTGATATTGTGAATATTAGTGAGGCAGTGCACTCGAGAGGTAGCTAAACGTATTCCATGAACCTTTATTGTATGCGGAAACTGATCCATTCGTAAACTATCTTGCAATATCTATAGCATCATCCCTGCCTCTTAAGCAATTGCGGGACTCCCTGCGACAGGCCACGTGTTCAGTGTATCACGTGGGGATGCTTTCTTTATGTGACAGAGTCACTACTGCGTAATTTAAATTCCACGGGATATTTAGCATACCCCTTCCGGACAATCTCTCTACATAATTCCAAAGATGCATGTGGTGTCATTTGTTCTCTTAATCATAGTATAATTTGAGATGATAATTTAATCTCTCCTCGCCTTTTCATCCCGTTAAGCTGGTTTCCTACATAAAATTTATCTGCGGAATGTTGGCCATCCGCGATTTTTGCCCCCACTGTATTATCACGTGGTACGGGATTGAGGCCTGCCCTCTTCTGTTTTTGTCACACAGATATCTCCATTGCATTCGCCCCTTGGATAGAACTTACCCTGGCTTTCAATGCTCACGCGTTTCCCCTCTCGTATCCGCGCACGCCAAATGCAGAACATGTTTAATAAAATTTTGAATGTATGTGCCTGGATCACTAATTCATGGCTCTGATACGGCACAATACATAGGTTCGACCTCTCAGCATATGGTATCTTATTATGGTTTTTAGGTTAAGTATTTGTTCTGCGCTTGATTGGCCTTTCCGAAAACCTGCTTGGTATTCCCCGAGTTTGTGTTCAACTTGCTGTTCTAGTCTTTTAAGGATGGATAGTGACAGGATCTTGTAGGCTATTGACAGGAGAGAAAATACCATGGTAATTATTCATATTTCTTATATTTCCTTTCTTGTGTAAAGGATGGATCAAAGCTAGCTTCCAGTCCTCTGGTAGTTGTTCTTTTTTTTCCATATATATACAATGGTTTAGTGTAGGATGTCAATTGCTTCTTCTGGGGCATGTTTCCACAGTTCTGCAATCATGGAGTCTTCACCAGGAGCCTTGTAATTTTTCAGTCCCTTTATGTGGTATTTGATTTCATCACGATTTGGTGGAGAAGATGGCAGGTTTTGGCTCACTGGTTTATTTGTTTTGACGGGGTTGGCAGGTTTTTCACAGTTTAGAAGGTCGTTAAAATACTTAGCAAAGATTTAGTAGTTTTTTTCGTTAGACATTGCAAGAGTTCCATCTTTCCTTAGAAAGCAAAGGGAAGGTGCCTTGTATCCTTGTACCTTCTTTTTTAAAATCCTCAAGTATTCAGGGGTTTCACCTCTATGAAAATCTTATTCAGTCTAGTCTATTAGTTTCTTTTCATACTTGCGTTTCTCACTGCGTATTATTTTTGCTGTTCATGCTGCTTGTGTTTTATACATCTTCCAATCTTCTTCTTTTTTTAAGGTGTAATACTTTTTCCAGACATTCAGATGATCCCCTAAGGTCTTCTTGCAGTTATCATTCCACCACATGTGCTTCTTCCTCTTCTTGATTTCGGCCACTCCTTTTCAGCTTGTATCATCTGCTTTCTTGTGTTGTTGAAGTCTTTCTCCACTGGTTGGGCAAGTTCTTTGAATTCATTCTCTCTTCCTCTGAGATTTTTTGTGTCAAAGCGTCTTGTTCGGTTTTCTTTTTGTTGAGAAGGATTGGCCAAAACTTTATTACTGATACGTAGTGATCTGAGTGTACGTTTATTCCCTTTTTTATGGTAACGTTAATGATTTCTGGACTGTATCTTCGAGATATAGCAACATGGTCTATTTGGAATTCTCCTATTGTTTTGTTCGGGCATATCCATGTCGTCTGTTTTCTAGGTAAGCGATGAAAGTGTGCTGACATCAGTTGGAGGTTATTGTTATCACATATAGTAGTTCAATGAAGCATTCTCCATTCTTGTTGGTTATTTTGTGTGTTGGGTAGAGCCCAACAACTTTCATGTGTTTCCGTTCACATCCTACCTATCCATTAAAATCGCCCATTAGGATCTTGACGTGCAGTTTCGTGATTTTTGCTAATCTGGCATCCAGGAGTTTCCAGAATCTAGCTGTGTCTTCCAGGTCTTTTTTGTTTTGTTTATTAGTTGGAGCATGTGCACTGATTAGTGTACATGTTTTGTTTGCACAACACAGGGATAGTAGGTGTAACCTATCATTAACAGCTTCAAAATTTGAGACTGACCTAAGGATTCTGGTGTTGATAGCAAAAGATGTACCGAAAATAGGGGTGTTTTTCATTACTCTCTTAAGGGATTTGCTCTTGAAGCACCGATACCCTTCAGACTCAAACATATCTTCATCAGTGAAGCAAGTTTCTTGCAGAGCCATTACTGTGATTTTATTTTCGTGGAGGGCATTGGTCAGCTGTTTCATCTTACCAGTTTGTATTAGACTGTTTATGTTGAACGTTGCCAAAAAAGTCTTAGATATGGGTTTCAGCTTTCGTGACTGTTCAGGATTTCCAAGACGCTTCGACTCATCCTTAGCATGATGTTGCATCCCACCCAGAATCCAAATGGGATGCGTGCATCGCTTGTCAGTGACGGTGGATTTCTTTGAAAAGTTGCCACCTGGGGTATTAACTTCATGTATTTGTTTTACCATCATGCTTGAGAAGCTTTAGCTTAGCTTGTAGCAAATTGCTCATTCTAAATACAACCAAGGTTGTTAGCCCTGGAGGGCCTCAAGATGTTCTCCGGCTGTGGGCAGGCAATTCCTCCTAACCCGAATAGTTGTGTTTTTTTCGCCAATACTCAGGTGGCTGATTGCAGTGGTTTCCCACTGGACGATTGGTTTGCCACATCCCTACGCCAAAATACATTTATTATTATTATTATTATTATTATTATTATTATGATTACTATTATATAGGAACATTAATAAGAACACATAATAGGATAACCACAATGACAGGTGAAGGTGGTGGTGGTGATTACTGTTTTAAGAGGTAGTACATCCTCTATATTATAATATTAATCAGAGAGAAAACATGGAAGGGATCCAGCACTTTGAAACATGAAGGTATCATTTAAAAAAAGACAAGGGCCATGAAAGGCATGAAAATGAAAGACTATCTAGGCCACGTAACCTAATACCGTTGGGGTCATAATAGAACAAGAGTTGACCAAGGGAGTTCGGATAGAATAGTTGAAAGTGAGGAGCCTGGCACAAGTAAGTGGAAGCAATGCCAGGACTCAGCTAAGGGGCCCATGGTTGCCAACCCATGCTCCCAATTTCAGAGCCCCTGGGACCCTTTTAGTGGCCTCTTACATCAGGTAGGGGACACCTTGGGTGTTATTCTATTGCCCCCACCCACAGGGAGAGCAACTAAAAAGAGGGGACAAGGATATACACAAAACCATAAAAGGACAAGGACAATCTTTTGAAGCTTTGTACAGTGTTGTCTTCACATAGGTAACATCATAAAGGATGGTGTTGAAGGAACTGATGGAAATATTGCATGGTATTGTTCAAATCTGCAGACATCATACTGGCTCATAGCTGTCTATTTTCATTTCTTTGATTGTTACCAGTCCTTTAAAGAATGAACTACTGACCAAGCAAGTGGCTGCGTGGTTTGGGTCATGTAGCTGTCAGCTTGCATTCAGGAGATAGTGGGTTCAAGTCCAAATGTCAGCAGCCCTGAAGATTGTTATTTGTGGTTTCCCATTTTCACACCAGGCTAATGCTGGGGTTGTAGTTTAATTAAAGGCCATGGTCACTTCCTTCCCGATCCTAGCCCTTTCCTATCCCCATGGTCTGTATCACTGCAACGTAAAGCAACTTAAAAAAAGAAAAGAAAGAACTACTCTTGGATTAAAAAAAAAGTATGGATCTCAAAACTAATCACTCTTTCTGCATTCAAGATGGTACTTACACAGATTTTAGTTTTTGCATCTTCAGTGATTTAGTTACTTTAATTGGAGTGTAAAAATAACCTTTTTCTGCCAACTACAGACAAACATTAATTTAAATAATTTCTAAAATAAAAACCTGACATCTGATCATAGATACACTTATTACAGTATGTAATAGTTCCAAGTGTTCTTAAAAAGTTTCCAAAATTACAGACTACACCCATCATTGCTTAAAATATTGTTATCAGTTTAACGTTGAATGGATTCTTCTGTACTATGAAGCTGCACAAAATTGTGCTTAACATTGTTATGAATTGTGGTGAGAAGAGGAGGGAATTGGGAGTCAGTGGTGAGAGAGAAGTTATTTCTGGAGAGACAACGATGGCGAACACTCGTTCAACACCACCGTACCTGGCACGCTGGAGGGGTTCTTCGTGATGATGATGATAATGATCATCATCATTTTGAACGCCATAATTGCTGTTTTCATTTACAGAATATTTACAGAAAATGTACTTCTATTTATTCAATTTTACTGTTTTTTATTTAAAGGTTATTGTTTTAAGAGGAAGTACAACGGGGCAACCATCCTCTATTAACCTAATCAGGGGAAAAATTGGAAGGGGTCCAACACTTTGAAAAATTAAGTTATCCACCAGAGACAGGCAAGGGTCACAAAATGCGTGAAAATGAAAGACTCCCTAGGCCTTGAATGCTCTAATACTGTAGAGGTCAGAAAAGAAAAAGAGTTGACAATGAAAGGTCGGATAGAGTAAATGAAAATGAGAAGCCTGGCACAAGCAAGTACAGGCAGGGTATACCATGAATGTATTTTACCGCTACCACACACAGGCGGGATGTTCTTAGAGAAGTGGGGAATGACATTGACTCTCATTCCTGGTATACAATTGCTATAATGACAAATATGTATTCAGTTTGTAACACAGCATTTTCTCTTTCTCACAGGGGAGCCAGTGACATGGAACAACATCGTGTCGATGGTTCTACATAATGATAATGCCATCAAAATGATGATGTTTCTTTTAAAAGTGGACATATCAATGGATGAACATGCCAGAGGTGGAGGGAATTAAGAAATGTTCTGTAGTGCACCCTTTAAAACCTAGCAACTGTAATTGTTACCCTGACTGTAACTTTGATAACTAACAGAAACAATGCACAAGAAAATGATGACTTCTAAAATAATATTCATTATAATTACTTTACTTACTTTGAGCAACATAAGACTATGTTTTGAAGCTTGAAGTTCTGTCAGGATGTTACGAACGGAATCTGATGGCAAGAAACGTCCACAGAACTGGGATACTGCCATAGCTGAAAAATAAAACCTTTAAATTTAATAACTCAATCCCTGGACTGAATAGTATTTCCAAGCTTTGATGCCAAATAACAAATCACCATCATTGGTATCATCTGTGATTTGTTTTTGTTGTTGAAGTGCCTTTTGCAAGAGTTAGCCTAGTTGGAGGTCTTCGATTTAGTTGTCCACGGAGTACCAGCAGTTGCTGCTTAAGATAAAGACACATTTGAAGGTGTATATAAAAACAATGCACTTATGAAGATCACTTGCTTGCTGGTGGGTTGTTTATAGATCTAAAGAAGGCCTTTGATACAGTAGACCATGAAAGACTGTTAGCTAAATTAGAGAGAGCAGGAGTTCGTGGTGTTGCATTGAAGTGGTTTGATAATTATCTGTCCGATAGAAAACAGTATGTAGTGCTGAAGAACTGTAGGAGCTCAGCTATTAGGGTAACCCATGGCGTTCCACAGGGGTCAGTATTAGGGCCGATTCTCTTCCTAGTCTACATCAATGATATTGCAATTTGCCGCTTGAAAGGACGTATCACACTGTATGCCGACGACACAAACTTGTTCTATACTGGTAGTAATATAGACTCCATTGTTAAGGATATGCAGGAAGACCTCAATACTCTGTGCTTTTGGTTTCAAGCAAATAAATTAACTATTAATGTGCAAAAGACTAATTATATGATAATGACAAAACAAGGTCAGAATGAAATCCCACACAGTAAAATATATATGCAGAATACTGAAATAAAACTAGTTAGAACTGTCAAATATCTTGGGTTGGTGATTGATAGGAACTTGAACTGGACAGACCATGTTGAATACATTACTAAAAGGATCACACCTGTTGCAGGAATTTTAAAGAAACTTAGTTATCTTATCCCACAACATCTTCTAAAACACATCTACTACTCTTTAATTCATAGTCACCTACAATATTTGAATGTAATCTGGATGCGCTGTAAGAAGTCCGACTTGAATGAGCTAATGGTAGTACAAAATAGAGCTGTTAGAAATATACTTAATCTTCCCTACTTAACTCCAATAAAATATCTATACCTAAGTGCTAAAATACCACCCCTAAGCATGAGTGCAGAATTCAATACAGCTGTACTCATGTATAAAATAAAACATAAATTTATACAACACAACACTACATATACTCTGAATTCTGACAACCATCCATATAGTACTAGGCATGCAAATGACTTTGCCTTATACAATGTTTGCTCTTATAAATATGGTATAAACAGCTTGAAGTTCTCTGCGATCCAGTTATTTAATAACATCCCTGTGGAGATAAAAACAGCACCAACTTTGGCAAAATTCAAACAAAGAGTCAAGCATTATTTTTGGGAAAGGTACAGTGCTGTTTAAATCAAAATATCAGATGTCATTGAAGGCATTCTCCCAAACAATCCTGCAAACTGTCCGGAACTATTCTTGTACCTCTACAACTTTTATGTTATGTAAATGTAAATACTCTGTAATCTGTTCTTGTACCTCTGCAACTCTGTGTTATGTATATATACTGTAAATACTCTGTAATCAATTCCTGTACGTCTGCAACTGTTGTGTTATGTAATTATAAATAATCTGAAATCTATTCTTGTACTTCAGCAACTCTTATGTAAATGAAAATACTCCATAATTCATTCTTGTACCTTTGCAACTTTCATGTTACGTAAATGTAAATACAGTCAGAAATAATTCTCTGTAATCCTCATATTGATGATGTACATATTTTATATATTGTATGTGTTTATATGTTCAACCATTTACTAATTATCTTATATACTCAAACTATATTTTGATGTGTAAGTGCCCGCCAGTATGTAATGTCCTGTACAATTCCTATGTATGAGCCTGCAGGCTCGTTGGAATTAATTGAAATAAATGAATGAATGAATGAATGAATGAATGTACCCAAGTTGAAATGAGAGGTCATCTCTGGGAGAAATAATGATGGGTACAAGACATGTTGGAAGTGTCTCCCTCCTCCTGGAGACACATTCTTGCCCGCTTCACCATGTTTTCAGATACATGGCTGAGCGTGTTGTGGTTTGTTTCTGTAGACTCTTTCCTTGAGATGGCCCCACAGAAAATAAATCTGCTGATATCAAGTCTAGTGATCTTGGAGGCCAAAAATCTTTAGAGATAACACGGTTCTTGAAGAAGCTGCTGATGTGTGCCATGGATTCATTGCAAGTGTGGCATGTGGCACCATCTTGTTGGAAATTTCCCAGCGTAAGTTTGATGTCATCTAGCTACTCCACAAATTCTGAGAAAATGTTCTTACACACATCTGTATTAACAGTTTCATCAAATAAAATAGGTCCAATGACCCTGTGACCAGATATTGCATACCACACTCCAACTTTTCCAGATGAAGTGATGTTTTGTGGAACACATAAGGATTTCTGATGCCCATATCCTTGTGTTTTGAGCATTTAATATCTTGAGAAATGAAACCATGCTTCATAGTAAACCACGTCATTTTCAATTTGTTTTGGTTTCTTTACACAAAGTTGAAGAACCAATTGCAGTATTGCACATGCTTCATTTTGTCAGGTTCTTTCAGCTCCTGTATTGCTGTCACTTTGTATGGCCAGAGTTTTGCATATTTTGCTGCTCTTTGGCACATTGCTACCGAGTTACTGAGTAGCTGGTATCTTGTGACAGACAACATTAAAGATTTTTGAGGGGAGCGAAACAATCACTGACAAACATTTACAGAGTGCTGTGGCACTACTGATGGCAGATTATGCCTCCTGTTTTCACTCACTAATGAATCGGTTCATTCCAGCTTCTCCACTAACCTTACAATTGTCTTTTGATCAGGAACATCATGAACATGGTAATCCCATCGGTGAGCTCTTTGTGTGGTGGTAACAGAATTGGTGAGCCAATAATTCTTCACAATAAATACATGCTGTTGATTGTGTACTCCATTTTAAAGCTTTATGTGACAACAACAACAACAGGATACATCGATATTTGTCCATGGCCCCAGTGACGTTGTGATATGTGTTGATATATTGAATGCAATCTGCTATCTGCCAGCATCCACTGAAACTCCTGACTTCATACATCATTGCAATGTACGTACAATTTAAATCATGTAAGGATGTGAAGTTATAGCTAATTAAAAAGTGGGATATCCCACTGAAACACTGTACAAAAACAACAACAACAATAATAATAATCGTCATCATCATAATCATTAACCTGCTGGCAAGTACAATGAGGTCTTCTGAGTGCATCAAGGTCATTAGTGTTATCCCACACAATTGATTCACTGCCTAATTTCCCAAGCCATGAATTCTGTCTCCAGACCCCACCAAGCGACCAAACCCAGTGCCCTTCATAAACACATATCATCCTGGTTTATACAAAATAATCATATTTTAAAACAAGTATTCAGGCTCCTCTCATCCTCACCCCTAGTGGTGGTAAAAACCCATAACATGTTCCTTCTTTACTTGTACTTTTATTTCCTTTACTTCTTCATACATGTTTATACTTTGCACATTGCTACTCCAGCCACTATTTTTTTCTTTGAATTACTTGTAGACGTAAGTTGACTGTTGAACATTTTACAGTGGGGAGTTATTTTAATGATCTATATTAAACTTGTGAATTATGGTCATTTTGAATGATAAATATTTACTAGTAACATTTATTTAACAAGAGGACACAGCAGGAGCGTATTTTCCATGCAAGGAAGGTGTTCATTGCATGCGTTATAACAGCACAGAGGACCGTCTGAAGTATAATTTTAGGTTGTTTCAAGGCAAATATTATTAATTTCATTTCTCAGAAGTTCAAAAGTTCCACACAACTACACTAGTTCCGTTGCTTGACTTCATGTGGCACTGGTGTAGTCTCGCTACCTAATCCACTGTAGAAAGAAAGAGACAGCAAATGGAGGAGTTAAGGATGTAATGCATTCAATCATAAAATTGCATTCAGTGGTAGACATAGTTCTGAAACCTTCCGTATGATGTCACTGCACTTGACTCTTTGTCACCATTTGGAGAAAGTTGGAATGTCCAAGGTATAAAGGTAACGGTCGAGCGGCAAGCACAAATTACCCCCTGGCGATGAGCTCTCTTCGGTACGGATCCCATGCAGCTGCATTTTCCAAGAGTGGCCTTACGACGATAGCCAACCGAAAGTTTTGTGGAGGATTTTCAAAATTTATACTCTATTGCTGTTAATCCATTCCAATATTTACCAGTATTTCTCTACCTTGTTCTAATGCAGAGGCAGAAGGTCCTTTCAGACAACTGAACTTGGTGAAAATAAAGATGCATACCAGACTCCACGCCAGAACTGCTTCACGTCAAAAACGCACTTACAAGTGTTAGGAAGACTTGTTACACATAATTATGAATTCTCTGAAAGTGCCTTGCATAAGACAGGAACCTCAGCTGCATATTTATATTCCAATTGCAACTACACCAGAAGAGAAACCTGAGTCTTCTCATTTATTAGGTATGTTGTAGTTATTCATTCATTCAATGTTTCAATATTCCCCTCGTGTAGACCTAGTTCACAAAATTTCATGTAGTGACATTTTAACCCAATTAGTGATTTCATGATAATTGGCAACACTGAATCTAGCAGCTACCCAAATTGAGTAAAGACTACCCAACCTACACTTAAACTGAGCAAACAGATCAATTCAATTTACAGTAGTATTTGCTTTCTTGCATACACAAATAAGAAAATAATACAAATATTAATATCACCCTACTCTTAAGAGTGTTAATGTGGAGAAAAAAATCATTTCATTTGACTGAACACAATTTATAGGCTAATCTAATAGAAAAGTTAGGGCATATAAGGTGGAATAAAAACATTTAAACCAGGCGAGTTGGCTGGGCGGTTAGGGGCATGCAGCTGTGAGCTTGCATCCGGGAGATAGTGGGTTCGAGCCCCACTGTCAGCAGCCCTGAAGATAATTTTCTGTAGTTTTCCATTTTCACAACAGGCAAATGCTGGGGTTGTACCTTAATTAATGCCACAGCCAATTCCTTCCAACTCCTAGCTCTTTCCTATCCCATCGTCACCATAAGACCTATCTGTTTTGGTGTGATGTAAAGCAAGTTGTAAAATAAAAATTAAAAAACTTAACGCAGGATGTCATTTCATCAGATAAAAAAGGCATTTTTCATATTCCTGAAATCACGCCAAATAAAATAAACTTGAAAATATATAACAGGCTATATAGCCATTGCGCTTGAAAATATTGCTATGTGACAATGTTTTCAAAGTACTGACACGCAGTACATATATAATTATGATGATGAACGATAATTCTTTGATAGAAATTCGCACAATATTGAACCTTAAATACAGAGTTCTAAGCTGAAATATTTCACACTTTTTTCTGGGCACCACACAATGATTGCAAGAAATGTTCATTTTTGGTGATTTTCCTAAAACACAAATCAGTAAATTGGTCGAAGTCTATGGAAAATATTTGGACTTAAATTTGAAATGAGAGCAATGTTCACTTCTGAACACTTCAAAGATGAGACTGTGGCGCAAATACAGAAGTTCCTATTGACCAGTGGTCTCCATAGTGGTCTTTGTGACCTTTATACATTGTGTACATTGGCCCTTCTGCCCACAATTCTTAAAGTCAAAGTCATCTCTCTCTGCATTAGGAATGTTGTCTATAGTGGGGATGGAGGCACATTCGTGCATGTGGGGCTATGCCCTTTCTCCATTCACCATTCTTGAACTGTATCTACAATTTGAGGAAAATAAATAATAATAATAATAATAATAATAATAATAATAATAATAATAATAATAATAATAATAATAATAATAATAATAATAATAATAATAATAATAATAATCTAATCACTGGAAATGAACAGAATTGCCAACACCTTGCAAATTATTTCCAGAAACAACTGAACTGTAAAAGACCTGAGGAAACTCTAATGTTTGAGAAACCCAAGAACCAGACACCGGACTCAGAACCACCTAATAAATAAGAAATCAGGGGAATAATAACAGGACTGAAGAACAATAAGACGTCAGGTGAAGATTCAATAGTTGCAGAGTTATTGAAATATGCTGGAGAACACTTAGTGACTCAGCTAGAAGCACTGTTTGAGGAGATTTGGCAGACAGAGAGCATCCCAAAGGAATGGAAGACATCATTAATACACCCGCTGCACAAAAAGGGAGACAGAACAAACGTTAACAATTACAGAGGAATATCATTGCCACCAGTTGCCTCTAAAATTCTATCCAAGGCACTACAAAACAGGACTGAAGGGATAATAGAAAAAGAACTTGGTGAATACCAGGCAGGATTCCGGAAAGGGAGATCATGCAGCGAGCAAATTTTCAACCTAATCTCCATAATACAACTACGTGCACTCACAGCCAAAAATCTAGTGATTGTATTTGTGGATTTTAAGAAAGCCTATGATTCAGTCGACAGAGCAACCTTGATAAGCATGTTAGAAGAGTTTGGGATAGATAAAAAAACTAGAAATTTAATCAAGGAAACCATCACTGACACTACATCACAGGTTAAGTTTATGGGTATGTTGTCAAAACCATTCAAGATCGAAACAGGTGTCCGACAAGGGGACGGAATGTCACCACTCCTGTTTAATGTTATACTTGAAAAAGTGGTCAGAGAGTGGAGGAAGAGACTGACGGAATTAGGGGTGGAAAATGGAATATCACTGGGAAGATCTGGAGTCAAAATTGACTGTCTAGCATTCGCAGATGATATGGCAATACTGGCAGAAGACACTGAAACAGCCAAGGTACAAATTGAAACACTTCAAGAGACTGCTGTAAAGATGGGACTTCAGATATCCTTCGAAAAGACGGAACTAATGATTCAGGACAAAAAGGATCCGACACAAAATATTGTCACCAAATATGGAACAATTAAAAGAGTACAGAAGTTTAAATATCTAGGGGAATGGATAACCCCAACAGGGCTACCAGGAATAGCATTACAGGAAAGGGCAAAAGATGGAAGCAGCATACCAGTTATGTCGAAATGTCTACAATAAAAAATCAGTTTCATACACTGCAAAAATCAGGCATTACAACACTGTCATCAAACCAGAAAGTCTATATGCGATCGAAAGTATTCCACTGAACAGGAAGGGCTTACTAGAAAACATTGAAAAGACAGAAAGGAAGATCTTGAGGAAGATACTAGGGCCCAGGAAAGTGGGTCAAGAATTTAGACTGCGACCAAATGAGGAACTATACAAAAGGACCGAAAAAATCACAACATCCTTCAAGAAGAGAAGACTCTGCTTCTACGGACACATTAAAAGAATGCCACCAGAGAGAACAGCCAAGCGAATTCTGGAATACATGGAGAACAGGAAGACACAAACTAGCTGGCTTAAAGGGGTCAAGGAGGATATGGAGGAAAATAATATATCACAGCAGGTAGTATACAACAGACAGGAATACAGAAAAATCATCAACAAAATTAAGGGATTCCAAGATCAAAGTAGCAAAAAACGGACCGGCAACAACTGGTCACGAGAACGTAAAGAAGCCCACTCCGAAAGGATGAAGAAGTACTGGGCCGATCGAAAGAGGAAGAACCGTAAATGAATGATGCTTAACGTGGTCCATAGTAGACCCATTCAAAAACAACAACAACAACAACAATAATAATAATAATAATAATAATAATAATAATAATAATAATAATAATAATAATAATAATAATATTTTTATGTATTATTATTAATTATGAATTTTCTCAGATCTACAGTAACAATACCCATTTGATCTGTTAAACAAAAAAAATAACAATGTCCAGCCTAAGCCAAAATTCACACTCCATGTACTGTACAGAAAAAGAAAGTAAATAATACATGCAATGAACAGAAAATGAATAGAACAGTTTAGTAAAATAATGATACTCCTTGGGCATGGTATGAATCCCCTCGGATACTCCGGAAACGTGACCCCCCAAATGAGGGTCACCACGGTAGTCATCCTCAGCTGCTCCATGTCACGTCCAACTTCTCTCCTGAATATTTCTATTGTCTTCCCCGGATATGCAATTTAAGCGGTATTATGAATGTCACAGACCTTCATGCCCCTGCTGAGTATACACGCAAACTTTTGCACATTCCATTCCTCCTACATTTCCTCTACTTGACTCCCTCGGGGTTGCTGATTCCATACTTCCGTTGCACTCACGTTCTGCTACTATGTATTCTGCTCACGTTGCAACTTTATCACTGCACTACTTATCTGTTCCTGCTCGTCTTATTCAATCATGCTTAATCTAATTTAAATAATCATCTACAACCAATTTTGCTTACCGATCCACCATTAACTAATAAATCACTTACCAATACCATTTAAACTGCGCTACCTCTCTTATCATCCATCCATCATCACCTTTGATACTTGAATAAATACCATCTAAACTTCGCTACCTCTCTTATCATCCATCTATCAAACTCCACAATTCATCCATCTTATAAAGACACCATCACTTGAATAAATACCATACAATTACAATACACTTAAAAACACCTTATCACCTTGCTACCTCTCTTATCTTTCATCCATCATAACACTTCTATTCCAGGCCACATTTGCTTTAACCATTACTGGTTCATGCGTTCATGAACGTACCATTTGATGATAATTTTTGCTGTTTTTGGTACCTTTCATATTTCTCTAAATTTAAGTTACATGCTGTTCTTACCTTAATTTTTTTTTTTTTTTTGATCTGGCTACTTTTCGTTGATTGCTTACAAGTTTCCTTCGACGTGCACTCATGTTACTGGTTAAACAAGCTCTGTGCACATATTTTCCTTCACTTTGCGCTGCCCTACGTCATTCCTTCTTGGTTTCTGATTGGTTGCAGCACCTTAACATGACTGCTTACGTCACTGGCAACTTTTCTCTTTATTGGTGCCGAAAGTGTATCCTTCCGCGCTTTCTTGTTCTTTTATTGGTTCTTTTCGTTATTTGCATTTAGTATTTATTATATTTATAAATTGTAAATTTTAAGGATATTCTTTCTGGGTTCCCCTTTTCTTATTGTTTGGTTATTTTTTGTTAAGATTTCCATGCACAGTTTGTAAATTACTTTTGTTAGTTTTCCAGTACTATGTTGCGTCGCATCTGGAATCTTCCTTTGTGCTATTTAAGTGACATGCCTGCCTGTATGCTTCGCCTTATCATTCCGGATTTGGCCGGAATCGCCGCCTGGTGTTCTGCAGCAGTTACTATGCTGTACCTTCTTGGGAAACATATTCGCTGCACGCATATGTAATAGCAACTTCTCTTCAGCGTGCATCTTTGCTACAGTCAACTCGAGGTTGTTTACCTCGCCTTCATCGCTCAGGTCTGGTTTGCTCTAAGCATGTTAGCCAGCCAGCTGCACCGACGTGGCCTTGTCGGCCTCGTACTTTACATTTGAACATGATAACAACACCGGCTTAGGCTTGGTCTTCGCACCAGTATCTATTGAATTATTTTTTAATGACTGGTTTTACCTAATTTGTGTCTATGGGCATGTTTTACCCAGATGTTGGCTGGTTCTTCTGCAAACTCATTTACTACAGTTCTTAAATGAATAATGAAGATACTGGACAAAAGGTCCCCTTTTTCTTGAACTTATTACTCCCCAGTGGAGACTTGTGTGTTAAGACTCAATTTCAGTACTGTTGTGCTACACCGTAAATTTTTTCAAAATTCCTATCTTTAACCTTGTTGTTTTGATAGCTTTACTTTTCAAGTATTTATAATTATTCCACTTATTTGGTCTGGTTTTTTAACCAGCCTTCAACGTAAATTAATTATTTGGAGATTGTAATCTCATTTTACAGCTATCGTAAGATACAGTCTTACCTATTTGTTCTTGTTCGCACAGCCTGTGGCAACTTTTAGCTCAAGGCCAAGTGCTGAAATATAATATATTAATCATTGTTAGAATTTTCCTAAATTTTCTTGTTATTTCTACATTATTTGTTTAATAAACATTGTAACTGCTGATTTCCTTTCTTATTTCCCGAGAAACCCTGGAAACACCCCTCCGGCTTTCCACTGTTTTCTACAATTACAATGCACATACAAACACCATCACTTGAATAAATACCATCTAAACTTCACTACCTCTCTTATCACCAATACCATTTAAACTTCGCTACCTCTCTTATCATCTATCCCTCATCATCACCTTTCATTCTTAACACTTCAATTCCAGTCCTCATTTACTTTCATCACCTTTCATACTTACAATTACAATACACTTAAAAACACCTTATCACCTCGCTACCTCTCTTATCCTTCACCCAAACAGAAATGGTGAAAGACTGATAGATGTATGTGAATCATTTGGCATGAAAATAATGTCCACTCAATTCAAGAGAGCTCCCAAGTGAATGATGACATGGTGATCACCTAACTCCATGTTACGAGAATTCCAAATTGACCATGTAGCGACCAACAGCCTGAAGGTTGATACTCCTCCCGTTCCTCCTTCCTCATCACTTGCAAAATGAGGCCCCGGGCTTGCGACCGGCATTGGCAGAGTTATTATTATTATTTATTTATTTATTTATTTATTTTCCTCAAATTGGTCTGTATGGAAATATCCACCAAATAGAATTATTTGGCCTCCATAAGGGAGATTATTATTCACGGTATCATTTAAAAGTCGATCGACGATGCTTAGCGTGTCTTTCGGAACTATTGAAATCTTGTCCCAAATGATGAGGTCTGAGTCACAAAGAAGTTGTGCATCCTTGGTGTGAGTGTGAATGCGACTGGTAAAATAACCTTGTTTTCACCTTGTAAAATGTGGCACAATGTTTTATTTCTTACTGCATGTAAGACTTTCTCAGCTATTACTTTCTGTTCTATGTTTAGCTTTTCATAAGCTCTCTTGCCGTTCGTACACTGTAAGCTTCTGTTCTATGTTCTATGTTTGCGATGGTCACAACATAGCTTGCTAGCTTGAATTGTTGGCAAGATTTGCCATGATATTTAAAATTATTCTCCAATTCTCGCAGTGTGAAGTTGTAGGGTTCAGGTAGTGTGTGCTGTCTCTGAAAATCTTCTGAAACTGCATCCTGAAATAATGTCCACAGCTAAGGAATATTGGCACGAGAACAGAATATGCAGATGATAGCAAAAAGCCGTCTTAATTGCTTTGGCATTTTGTGCTAGAGCATTGTTAAATTGTCCAATATTTTCTAGGTAGTTCTTATTGTAGTCCAACATTCTGTTCTATGAGGTTTTGAAGCACTTCATGAATGTTAATAGGTTCTAAAGTAACCTTTCCCTTGCGCCAACACATCATAGCTGAATTGTCACTGGACTCCCCTGCAAACAACCTTGCAGAGCAATGTATGCACTTTTTGTCCATATCACCAACACTGTGTTTGCACTTCATTGTCTTTAGGAAAAAGACGAGCAGAACAATATGCTTTTGGAAGTTTATGTAGTTGCTTCTTGCACTGATGTTTTTTGATGGAGGTGAAGCTGGTAAGTTGATGACACAAAGTTTGAAGTTGTCTTTTCTGCAATTGTGCTGAGCTTCTCTATCTTTCTGAAGTCGAAGTTGTCTTTGTTCATCACTTCTGGAATTTCTTCTTCTTCCACTGGTGTGGAATGCCCTGTGGTTGGAGATGCCCCTTTCGGTCTGCTCTTTATGCCCCTTGGCATCATGGAAATAATTGGCAGATCAATGTTATTGAGGTTAGGAACAATAATAGTATACAGTACTTACTTGATTTAAAAATAGAAAATAGATTGTAAATAAATGGCACCTTCCTCTTCTACCACTTTTCCCACACCTTGTGGGGTCGCGGGTGTGAACTGCGTTGCACATGTGCATTCGGCCCTGTTTTACAGACGGATGCTCTTCTTGATGCCAACCCTATGTGGACGAATGTAATCACTATTGAATGTTTCTGTGGTGGTTGGTAGTGTGGTGTGTTGTGTGAATATGAAGAGGAGAGTGTTGGGACAAACACAAACTCCCCGTCCCCAAGCCAGAAGAATTAATCATAAATGATTAAAATCCCTGACCTGGCTGGGAATCAAACCCAGAACCCTCTGAACTGAACGCCTCGACGCTGATCATTCAGCCAAGGAGTTGCACAGATCCTTCTGCATTCTTTAAACAATGTAAACAACTTCAACCGACAGCTGTCGTGCATGTTAGTTAAACATATTGTCAACAGATGGTGCCTTCTAAATTCCTTATGCAAATAAAGTTTATAAATAAAGTTTTTTAACTAAAACATTAATTTAAAACTCTTTTTTAATTTTTTGTCATTAGCAGGGAACCTAATCTTCAAAATGATGTCTCAATCATTAATTTTGATAAAGTAGTAAGGAAGATACGGTGTAGCGACAAGAAAACACCTTTGAGAAATAACATATATGATAAATCCCTGAAGTAAGGCATCTTAATTTATTTTTTGACAATTCCTCTGATTCTTAATGATACATACCAAGTACAATTGAAGCTCCTAGAAGAGCGACAGTTTTTGAAAATTTGACAGCAAATGATGGGTGCTTTGGGATAGTACTACACTGAGATACACTCTGACCAAAGGGATTACAGCCACCACCTGCACAGCTACTCATCATTGAATAGTGTACCCAAACTTCATTTCCTGAAAATAAGAATTGTAGATGTTATCAGAAAATGAAATGTTATAGTCATAACTTCAGAGGTGGTAGTGGTGGTGATTATTGTTTTAAGAGGAAGTACAACTAGGTAACCATCCTCTATATAACACTAATCAGAGAGAAAAAATGGAAGGGATCCGACACTTCAAAAAATGGTGTGGACCAAAGAAAGACAAGGGTTACAAAGGGCGTGAAAATGAAAGACTCCCTAGCCCTCGCAAACCTAATAGCGTCGGGGTTGGAAAAGAACTAGAGTTGACCAAGGAAGGTCGAATAGGATAGATGAAAGTTAGGAGCCTGGCACAAGTAAGTGGAAGCAATACCAGGACTCAGCTAAGGGCCCTGTGGTCTCCAACCCACGCTCAAAAGTTCAGAGCCCCTGGGGCCCCTATTAGTCACCTCTTACGACAGGCAGGGGATAACGTGTGTGTTTTTCTACCGCCCCCACCCACAGGGGGGCATAACTTCAGAACCTTCAACATAAAAGATAATGCTTTGAATTGGAGAGTCAGTAGTGGAACCTGAGATGGTGGTGGTGGTGGTGATTTTTGTTTTAATAAGAAGTGGTGGTGGTTATTGTTTTAAGAGGAAGTACAACTGGACAAACATTCTTTATATAACACTAATCAGAGAGGAAAAAATGAACGGATCCAACACTTTGAAGAATGAAGATATTGGCCAAAGAAAGACAAGGGCGACAAAGAGCATGAAAATGAAAGACTCCCCAGCTCTCGAATGCTAATTTACTCATTTGGAACAAATATTTCAGGTTTCCTATGGGAATCAAAATCTATATCATGCTCTAATAGTGTTGGAGTCAGAAAAGAACAAGAGTTGACCAAGGGAGGTCAGATAGGATAGATGAAAGTGAGAAGTCTGGCACAAATAAGTGCAAGCGATGCCAGATTCAGCTAAGAGCCCCGTGGTTGTCAACTCATGCTCCCAAGTTGAGAGCCCCTGGGGTCCCTTATAGTTGCCTCTTACGACAGGCACGTGATACCGCGGGAGGATTTTAAGAGGATGTACAACTAGGTAATCATCTTCTCTGAACAAATTAAATGGAAACAAAAATTAGCATAAAATAAATCTACAATTCAATGGAGGAATTTGTAACTGAATGAAGGATGTTGGACACATTGGTTCATGAGCCCCATTAAGTTTCTTCTTTGCTTTCCCTTTCAGAAGCTATCTTCAACAATCCATATTGGCACAATTCACAAATTTATATACAGTTTATGTGGTTCTGCAAATGTCAATTAACCACACCTCGTTTTCAAATTTCTGGAAAACAATAGAAGTTTACAAATTAAACACAGGCAATCAACTGAACTGAAGCTCTCTCAAAAGAAAAGAGGCAATTTTTCCTCAGCATCATCTTATTACCCAATTTGTGGATTTCAACTGAGAGCACTCATGTGACATTCATGGTTATAGTGAATGTTGAAATTCTCATAGATGTACTTTCCACACACTCAACTAACCAAATGGGATGAATTTGGCATTCATCAAAAGTAATTTTAATTTCAAGAATTTATACCTGTTGTGATGTCACCAGATGCAAAAAACAAAAACAAACAAAAAAAAAAACACAACACACACATGCACAATCCAATGCTTTGTCAATTTTAGTGGCTGAGGATGATCATTATATGATTGAAACTAGTCCCACAATGTGATATACGAAGGCAGATCAAATATAAATGGGAATTTGAATGTACTGTTGCTGTTAGTAATAATTCTGGTGGAAAAGAACCTCAAGAAAGGAGACTGTAGACAAGCATCACTGCAGACAACATTGTAGCCATTCATGACATTGGTGAAGATCGGCAAATAAAAATTTCGCAGATTGTTTTAGCCGTAGGAATAAGTTATGGAAGTATTCAAGTCATCATCTGAGATGAACTCCATTTCAGAAAATTGTCTGCCAGGTGGGTTCCTCGTCTCCTCAACCAGGAATAAGAAACTTTACGCCAGGAAGTTTGTCAGAGACTCCTGAATCTCTACGAGGAGGAAGAAGAGGATTTCTTGCATTGTATTGTGACTTGTGATGAAACTTCAGTGCACCATTACACAAATTAAAAAAAAACCACCATTCCAATACTTGACAGTCTTTAAGTTTAAGATACAAATATTACATATATGTTAAAATGGGACATGTTTCGCTTAGGCTTTGTAAGCATCTTCAGCCATACTTAATCTAAAGCTAAGTCAGGGCTCTGAACTGGGTTCCTTATTAAATTATAATACATGCTTTAATACAAGATAAAACAGTCATAAAAATCTAGTCTATGGACAAAGCGATGCTTAAATGCAACTAAATTTCAATAATGAACTTGTCATAGTATTATATGTACATGGAATGAATACTAGTGTTTGTCTAACAAAGTACAAGTTGGTTATTTGTAGAATGAGACATAGTCATAATGATCTGACATACATTTGGATTGTACAGATTATTTGATATTAATGAAGCGTGGATTAATTAAAATATAAAAAAATAAATCTTCGAACGTTGTTGATTGAGAATCAGGTACGTAGAATTACAGTAGAGTTGTTAATGAGACTCATAACATGTAATGTAAGCACCATTACACCCCAGGGTCAAAGCAAGCAAGCATAGAATGGCGGTGAAGAGATGAAGCAAGTACGGTCAAGGCCAAAACACGCCCATCTGCTGGAAAGGGACTTGCAACTGTTTTCTGGGACTCTGCGGGCATTTTGGTGGTGGATTTTCTTCACGAACAAAGGACAATTAATGCAGCCTATTACTCTTGCCTTTTGGATGAAGCAAAAGCTGTGTATCACAACAAGCAACGCCGGCAACAGATCCGAAACGTCATTCTTCTCCACGACAATTCAAGGCTGCATACTGCCACTTTAACCCAGGAAAAACTGGAGGAAATTCACTGGACACCTCTGGAATACCCTCCATACAGTCCAGATTTATCGCCCTGCAACTACCATTTGTTTGGACCACTCAAACAAGATCCAGGACAGCGGTTCGATGATGATGCAAGTGTAGAAAAGTTCGTGTGCAACTGGCTCCTCACATGTCCCTCTTCTTTCTATCAGGACAACATCAAAAACTTACCAAGCCAATGGATAAAATGTGTATCGAAGGCAGGGCACTATGTAGAAAAGTGATCTCTACATGTTTATTTTCTTTGGTTGATACAATAAGTTTAAAAAAAGTAATTCGCATTTATATCTAATCCGCCCTCTTATTTAAATAGTCACATATAATAAGTATTTACTGATTAGGTGGAATCCTTATTTCTACTTACAGTACTGTAATTGTATCAGTACAGACCAATAGGAAGATAAATGCATTCAGTTTCCTGAGTAACAGAACATTTGAAATGTATACACCTTTGATTAATCCACTCTTACACATAAAGTGAATAACAACATCAGTGTATTCTCATCACTAGCTAGCATGAGTTTGAGTATCTCCTGCAGCCTGAGGTTCTGTCTTAGGCCAGAGAGATCAGCACAGTCTATGAGGATGTAGGCCTTGATGAAGTCAGCAACACAAAAACAGACTGGAGGAGGGGGGGTCTTCCCTCGTTAGGAGATAAGAGTGTGTAGATCGTCCATGATCTATCCTCAGTCTACACAAAACTACGGTCTCACTCTGTGAAGGCCAGAAAGAGGACCATCACATGGTAGTTGTCTTCTTAATTGCTCTCAGCTTGTTGGGAGTTCAGATAGTTAGCCACCCCTATTCCCAGGATGCCAAAATGGTTCGGCATAGCTGAGAACAAATACTACTAGCAGGTACATTCACAGGTCTTGGAGGTAAAAGTACCACTTCCTTTTCAGCTTCATCCACAAGTTCATTTCCCATAATCCCATCGTGGTTTGGAAGCCACACGAAAGTGATTCTGGTGCCAACATCACACAACTTGGCTAAAGGGTCATACTGCTGTACCAATGGGTTTTGCAGAGCTTAGGATGGCGAAGAGCTCCTCAGTATGCATGTTACAGACACCAGCTTATGCTAATATTATCGGAGATGAAAGAGCATCCAATAATTTTTCCTATCTGGGAACTGTCTGTGGAGACGTTGTGCATCCGGATGCTGGTGAACAAAGTACTGGAAATACCTCCGATGAACAGAGACATCTGTGTTCACGCTGGACCCTTGGAATAGATCTAGCCATATATCCAGTCTCAGAACTCATCACAGAGGTACCTTGGTATGGGTCTGCTCAAGGCAACCACCGATAGCCACATCCAACTCACAACACAAGCTATCAATTTGAATCCCAGCTGGTCATGTGGCATTGTGGTACTGAGTACTAAGCAGGCATTGATAGCTTGGATTTTGCAGCATTTCATGAATTTTGACTCCATGCTGGACCATAAGTCCAGTGTGACACTTAGTTTTTTACCATGTAAAAAAGTAGCAGCACCACAATGTCAGCCCCCACAAAGTGCTGCTGAGAAACTTAAGCATGTTAAGTCTCTTCATGCAAGTAATCTTTAACTGACAGATGTGGGGCTCTCACATTAGTCTTTTATCAAAATGGAGACCAAGAAACCTACAGGTGTCTACCGCCGGTAGACACTGTTTTGTATGCAGAGCTCTGGTTCAGGATGCACAATCCGGCATTGAAAGAAGTGTACAACTGAGGTTTTCACTGCTAAAAATTGAAAACCGTGTTGCAGGGCTCATCAGATGACTTGGTTAATAGCTTGCTGTAACTGTCTCTCAGCAATCGCCATCCTTTCGGGGCTGAAATGTAGAGCTAAATCATCTTTATACAGAGAGAGAATTACTGCTGGCCCAGCAGAAGCAACTATGCCGTTGATGAAGATTGTGAACAGTGTGACACTCAATACAGATCCCTGCGCTGCATCATTTTCTTGAACATAATATTGAGAAAAAACATTGCCTACTCAAACTCAAAAGAGTCAGAGGGACTTGAAGTTCTCAATAAATGTAGGTAAACTTTTCCAAAATCCTCACTGGTGTAGTGTATAGATAATCCCATACCACCAAATAGTGTCATAAGCCTTTTTCAGGTCAGAAAACATGCCACTAGGTGTTCCTTCTGGAGAAAGGCGTCCTGAATGGCACTGTCCAGTCTGACCAGATGATCGGTGGCAGAATGATGAGAGCAAAATCCACACTGGCAGTTAGTCAGAAGACATCTCTCTTACAAAGCCCACAGAAGTTGACGGTTAAGCATCCTTTCAAATAGCTTACAGAGGCAATTTGTAAGGCCTATTGGCCTATAACTCTCTGGAAACTGCATCTTGACTTGGCTTCAGAATTGGTATTACAATTCCCTCACTCCACGGAGATGGAAACGCTCCCTCACTCCATATCTTTTTGAAGATGGTGAAGATATTGCTGAGATATCGGTCATTCAAATGTTCAAGCATTTGATTATGGATTTTGTCTGGGCCAGCAGCCGGGTCCCTGTGTGAGTGCACTCCGCAATTCCCACACCATGAAAGGCATGTTATAGGAATATGAGGCAATAGAGGTGAAAGAGAGATGGTGTGCCTCTATCTCTCGCCTAACAGGTAGAAATGCAGAGTTGCCTCTCCCAGAGTTAGACGTATCTGAGAAATGTGACGCGATGTGTTCTGCATTGAATGAAGGAATCGCAACTATATCTCCAGTAATAGAGATTCTGGGGACGGAGGGCATGTTCTGGACTCCGACAATACGGCAGAGTTTCGTCCACACTTACGATGAACGAATATGCGCCATCAGGGAAGGCACATAGAGTATTTTTTCAAGTAGGTTTCTTACTCTCTCAAATCAAGGAACAGGCCTAAGCATGGAGGCGCTTAAATGCAACAGGGTTCGTTATCATAGGATTCAGATGATAATGCTTAAAAACCTATCGATGATCATGTATGGCTTCTGCAATTTCGTCAGTCCACCATGGGACTTGCTTCTGGCGAGGGATACCAGAAAAGGGAGGTATTGGTTTCCCCTGCTGCAGCTATAATTCCAGTTGTAATGGAAGAAACATGGTTGTCCACTGACCTAAGCATCTAATCGGCCATTGCTGTGCGTTTTGAAAACTCTGGCCAATTTGCCCACCGAAGTAACCAGCACTTCGGTACCTCAGACTGTTGTTGCAGCAGGATTGTTTTTTGTTGCTAGTGGCTTAGTTACTTCTAACCAACTGTTGCCAACTGTGACACCCCAGCACCATATGTATATTTTAAAAGAAATTTTTTTGTATGCTATATGAATGTATTGCCACTGATTTTTTATGGCATGTATGCCAAGCACAGTGAGGTAAAAGGCATCACACTATGTTTATGTCACACAATTTATTATATTGGGTTATAAAAGAATCTCTAAGGGCGGGTTGGTTGGTCCTTAGCATTAAACACTTCACTCTCCTACAAGTAATACATGGTCCGATTTTCTACAAAGATACAATTTATGTTGCAGTTCCTTTTTTTGAAATTTCACCACAGAATTCCTTAGAGGTAGGTAATATAAATTTATAGCCTGTACATTCTTCGGTCTGGTGGCTGGTTAGATCTTTATATGGCACTGTCAAAGGTTATAATGAAACCTCAAAAGATGATAGTGGTGCTATAACAAGTTGTTCATGGTACGATGAGTGACGTAAGGAAGAAATTCATTATTGTCCCTCAGGAGAGTGTGCTGCACTGAGGACGGAGGGCAGTGCTCTCTTGTTGTTAGTGGCTACTTCACTTGATCTTGACAATGCTATCAACATTTCAGGTAAATTCTGGAAGAGTGTGAGGCACTCTTTCTTCCTCTATTGGTCTGCCCATCTCCTGGCTAGAGACAAAAGCTAGTGGTTTAACATGTCAGGGGTGCCTAGCAAAGAGTTTCATAAAAGGAGTGTGCTGTTTCGTAACAGCCTATTGATCTAAATAATAAGATGAAATACGGGGACATCAGGCGAGTAGAAAAATTTAAGTACCTAGGCGAGATCACCATTAAAAATGGACTCGAAAAGTACTTAGGGAACAAATACGCAAACTTGAAGTCATTACTCTTTGGTAATATGAAATGGTGGCAATTTTAAATGTAAAGACTTATTAGCAACTTTTTCTGTACATTGTTAAGGTAGTGGTGGTGGTGATCATTGTTTTAACAGGAAGTAGAATTAGGCAACCATCACCTATATAACACTAATCAAATAGAAGAAATGGAAGGGATCCGACACTTCAAAAAATGAAGGCATTGGCCAAAGGAAGACAAGGGCCATGAAGGGCATAAAAGTGAAAGACTCCCTAGGATTCACAAACCTAATACCGTTGGCGTTGGAAAAGAACAAGAGTTGACGAAGGAAGGTCGGACAGGACAGATGAAACTGAGGAGCTTGGCACAAGTAAGTGGAAGCAATGCCAGGACTCAGCTAAGGGCCCTGTGTTCGCCAACCTATGCTCCCAAGCTGAGAGCCCCTGTGGCCCCTTTCAGTCACCTCTTATGATAAGCAGGGGATACCAAGGGTGTTATTATACCGCCCCCACCCACAGGGGATTACATTGTTAAAGACACAGTTACAGGTGAAGGACTTCTCAAATAATGTGGGTGTTTATTCTGGGATACACTCTTTATTCCTTTTATTTTTTATTTTGCTAGTTCTTTTACGTCGCACCGACACAGATAGGTCTTACGGTGACGATGGGACAGGGAAGGGCTAGGAGTGGGAAGGAAGCAGCCGTGGCCTTAATTACAGCCCCAGCATTTGCCTGGTGTGAAAATGGGAAACCACGGAAAACCATCCTCAGGGCTGCCGACTCTTTATTCCTTAGTAGAGTACTCTTTGTCATACATAATCTTTGCTCATTGCCTTGATAATGGCCTCCCTTCTTCACTGCTCGATGACTAGCACTTGTATTTAATAGTACGGGCTATATCACTTAAAATGTCAATGAGAATAGCACAATATGGACCTAAACCCATGCAGGACATTATCATCTGTCAAAGGGAAAGCAACACTACCTTACAAACATACATAAAACAATTCAACACCCCACCCGCTTATCATTCAGAAGGAGAGGTCTATGAGCGTGATAATGCTTGGAGCAGAACAGCTTAGGAAGGTAGAGAGTTTCAAATACTTGGGAGGTATCGTAGAGTAAAGTGGAAGAAATGGTAAGAACATAATCATCGAGTGTGGAAGACAAGGAGGAGCGCTCCTGAAAAGTGTCAGAAGCCTGGTTTGGAGCAAGGATGTCCTTCAGAGAAGCAGAAGATTGATATACAGGATGTAGGTCTACTATGTAGCCTAACTATTCTGGTGTATGCAGCATAAACTTGGGTAATGAGGCAGAAAGCTGTGACTAGGATACAGGCAAGTAAAATTAAATTTCTTAGAAGCAGGATAGGAGTGACAAGAATGGATAAGATGATAAATGAAATGTCGTATGGCTTTTAGTGCTGGGATATCCCAGGACGGGTTCGGCTCGCCAGGTGCAGATCTTTCTATTTGACACCAGTAGGCGACCTGCGCGTCGTGATGAGGATGAAATGATGATGAAGACAACACATACACCCAGCCCCCGTGCCATTGGAATTAACCAATTAAGGTTAAAATCCCTGACCCGGCCGGGAATCGAACCCGGGACCTTCTGAACCGAACGCCAGCATGCTGACCGTTCAGCCAACGAGTCGGACAGATGATAAATGAGAAGGTTAGAGGTATAGTAAAAGAAGAGCCACTACAGAACAGGATAGAGGCAGCTAGACTTAGATGGTATTGATACATGAGGAGAATGACAGAGGAAAGGATATCCAGGAGGATGCACGAAATGGAGATAACAGGAAAACGACCAAGAGATAGATGGATGAAAGGAGTGGAAGAGGGTGTGCAGAGAAGAGGAGAGCACTGAGCAAGAGTGAAAAGGGGGAAGTGGTGGGAAGACAAGAGGGGATGGAGCGGCTTATGTTCCAAGCAGGGCTGGCCAACAGCTGGAAACTGCATATGATGATGATGATGATGATGATGATGATGATGATGATGATGATGATGATGATGATGATTGAGCTCTTTGATAATATCACAACTTAATTTCATTACATACCATTAAATTAAGCCTAGTTCAAACAATGCAGTAAAGAATTTGGCATCTACTGTATCTGAATTTTAAAGCAACTGTGTTTAGTTACAAAGGAAAGAAACCTCACACTACCTAGTTTTCACATTTTCAAACACCTACTCACTTATAGTTTTAGAAAGCTATCCTGCAACTTTCTATAATTTCATTTTAATTGTTGACATCTGGAGAAATGAATATTGGTATAATTAGTAGATCATTTTCAGCTTCCAATACTCAAACAGCAGTTTGTTAGATACTTAGAGAGATCTTGGTACTGAGCATCCATTAACCTTGTCTTAAAAATACATAGGTACTGTATATATAGTTTCTTACTACAAGCCAGTACCACACCTCAAGTTTAATAAACTGCTTTCATGAAGTACAAAATAAAATGCAAAATAAAATGAAAAACTCAAAAACATAAATACATAACAGAAACAAACTGAAGTAACAAATGACTATCTGAATGTCTTCACATTCATTTCTCTTTTCTCTCATAGTACAGCTTAAAGCTCTTTGATCATATCCTCACTTGATATTCTTTGCCTATCATCACATTACAAGCCAAGTATGATACCAATAGAGAGCAATATAATGCTCAAATAAGGAAAATAAGTTTTATTACTGAAAATATAAATATTACTCTGCAGACATATTTTAGATACCGGTACTGTATACCACATTCATTCTCAGTTAGGAAATTCTTATGAGTGTTTTCTGGCACACAGTAGAGTTCCATAATCATTCATACTAAATACTAGCTATCGTGTACCTCCTGCTGATGAGTGAATTTTTAAACTGTAGCAGTAATGCCTTCTATCAGACATGAATGGCAAGCAGAGACATAGCACACCTCAGCTAACAACAATAATCAATTAGTGTAACAATACTATTGGTAAGGAACCTGGGAAATTGTACATCATATTTTCTTTTCTTCTGGCTTGGTGACATTGGAACATTCAACCTCCCTCTTCCCCTCATTCTTTGAGTGATCATTTTTTCACCATTTTCTCCTGGTTCTGATAGTCATCATTATCGTCCTCATCAATGGAAGCTAATGATCACACGGTTTTGCAATTTATAAAACACAGCAACATCTACCACCATCACCAGTTTTCTACTTTCAGAAAAGGACAGTTGTCCCTTTTGAAAATGTTATCCAAGAGGTAAAAACAAAAACAAACTGACTTACGGAAATTGGACAGCTGAAGTAGGGGACTGCCTGTAGGGGTGAAGTACAGTGGGGACTTCGAGGGCCCTGGGACTGCTATGGTAGCAGTGAAGGCCCTTCAGGAACTCTGAAAAGCAGTGGCAAAAGGGCGCTGGTTAAGACGCAGCATGTCGTTATGCTTGTTAGGTACCAAAATGGGTAAAAAATATAAAAAATGAAATTTTAATCTTATAGCAGTTGTATAGTATTATTTGATGTAACTACACATACGTATATGAGCTGATTATGTTTGTTAGTACAGAAGATATTCATCATCATCATCATCATCTTCATCATCATTATTTCTGTTTATCCAGCTGTAGCCGGATAGGGGGAAGTATGGTTCCTCTCCACTTTCTTTGGTTTTTCCACTACGTTGGATTGTGTCCTTTCATCTCGTTAGTGGTCGTCCCCGACCTCTCCTTCCTTGCATTTGCATTTCCATCATCTTTTTTTGGCATTCTTTCATCACTCATTCACTTTATGTGTCCAAACCATCTTAATCGGTTCTTCTCTATTCTATCATTCATTTTTTCCACTCCAATTTCTTCCTATGCCTTTGCTGGCAGGACGTTGTGTTTACGGTGCACTATGTCTTCTGGTATGGGCTAGAGCAATATTGTTACTTTCATTGATCTGTCTCAGATTTATCCTTGGCTTTGACAAGATGAAAGTGACTGAGGTATGAGTGATGCTAGTAATGCCATTCCTAATGCAGCCAGTCCCTGCTATGAATGGTACGAAAATGTTGCTCATAGGGTCAGTTGGTGCATGCATTTCAGTGGGCTTGACAGACTGATATGTAATAGCAACTTCTGACTCGGTGAGGAAAGCAAAAGGAAACTACCTCACTCCTTATTTCCCTAGTATGCCTCTTCAGTGATGCCTAGGCCATTTATGACAGCTGATGGCAGAGCTGTTGAGGATCCAACCAGCCTTCGGTCTGAGGACTAAACATACAATTTCTTCCTGAACTTTCTCATTCCTTATTTTGTCTCTTCTGCTCTTCTATATCATACTCCTCAAGAACTTAATTTCGGCTGCCTCTATTCGACTCTCATCCTTCCTTGTACATTGCCATGATCATTTTTATTAATCCCTGTCCAGTTCCTTTTTTCACCAGACTGTCCCAAACTTTATTCCTGGGGATACTGTCATATGCCTTTTCAATGTTAATGAATGTATTCACCATATCATTCCCATACTCCCATTGCTTTTCCATTAGTTGTCTCATAATGAAAATGGGCTCTATTGTTGACCTTCCACTTCTGAAACCAAACTGATTTTCCTGTGTCTGATTTTCAACCTCCTACCGAGCTCGATAGCTGCAGTCGCTTAAGTGCGGCCAGTATCCAGTATTCAGGAGATAGTAGGTTCGAACCCCACTGTTGGCAGCCCTGAAGATGGTTTTCCGTGGTTTCCCATTTTCACACCAGGCAAATGCTGGAGCTGTACCTTAATTAAGGCCACGGCCACTTCCTTCCCACTCCTAGCCCTTCCCTGTTCCATCGTCACCATAAGACCTATCTGAGTTGGTGCGACGTAAAGCAGCTAGCGATTTTCAACCCTCAACCTTATCCTACTTTCCAGTATCCTCTCCATTATCTTAGTAACATGGGATATCAGAGTAATTCTCCTGTAGTTCTTCAATACTTTCTTCTCGCCTTTCTTGAAAATTGGGATGATTATTCCTTTTTGTCAATCCTCAGGGACCTCCTTATTCTCCCAGACAATCCTGAGAACTTGGTGTGTCTGCTGCAGACTTACAGCTCCAGCTGCCTTTATCATCTCCACTGAAATTTCATCTATTCCAGCAGTTTTTCCATTCTTAATCTTTCTTACTGCCATTTCAATTTCATTCATTGTAATTCCTTTATCCATTTCTTCATCAACTAATTGCCTTTCCTGGTTGTCCATTGAATGACTGTCATTAGATCTCATGTTCAGCAACTTCTGAAAATACTCTCTCCATCTATTTCTTATTTCTTCAGGTTCTGTTAATATTATGCCACCTTCATCCTTCACAAATCTGGTGTTTACTTCATCTCTCTTTTTGTTTCTTTAAATGCCAAATAGTAGTTTCTTGCTGCCCTGCATATCATCTCTTAGTTTTTGTGTGAATAAGGCCCAGCTTTTTCTCTCTTCTTCCGCCACTACTTTCTTGGTCAAATTCTTTTGCCTCCTCATATTTTCTTCTACTTCAGTCTTAGATGTTTTCTATGTTTTCTATGCCATTTTCTTTTCCTTCACTTAAAACTTTACCCTGTCATTCCACCAGTGTGTCTCTTTGTCTTCCACATTTCCTGATGTTCTACCACGTACCTTTTCTGCACATCCAACCAATGCTTCCTTAAATCTTTTCCATTCATCTTCAACATTCCCCATCTCCATCCTGGGTATCAAGACATTATTTCCCTTTGAAATTCTTCTTGTATGCTATTTTCCTTCAACTTCCATACTTTAATTCTTTTATCTCTTCTTAATGGAGATTTTTCAATCTTTCCCACTTTCAATTTTCCTATCACAACTGTATGATCTCCATCAAACGCTTCTTCAGGCATGACTGTAACATCCAAAAGGTTCTTCAGGTGTTCTTTCTCTATGATTATATAGTCAATCAGGGTCTTTGTTTGTCTGTCTCCCCAACCATACTTTGTAATCTTCTGACTGTTCTTCCTGAACCAGGTGTTTCCAAGAATCATTTGGTTCCTCATGCAAAAATCCACCAACAACTCGCATTCTGGATTTACATTTCCATATCCAAAGGGCCCTACAACATCTTCTTTTCCTTATCTTTCCATTCCAACTTTTGCATTTAGATTTAAGTATGATGGCCACTCAATTTTTTGCCGCAGATCCTCTGCTGTAATACAGCCTGTATTCTTCATTCAGAGGAATCTTTCCCGTACCCCTCTTCTTGGTCTCACACAGTCCAAGTATGGCTATATCTTTCTCCTTCATGAAGTCAACCAGTTCTTCTGTCTTTCCTGTCAGTGTCAGGACATTTACTGTCACAATCATGAGTAGAATTTTGTAAATAATATAAATTTATTAAGGATAAACTGAGTGTTTAATAGAGAAATTGTTAGTGTAAATTGTATAATACTGTATTTTAGGATAATGTCTTCTTCTCTTGTTAATTTAAAATTTAGTGCTGCATAATAATGTACTTATGTGTACCATTTGCCACCAAGGTAGACACCTCATTTGCAAATAAAGTAATTTTGATTGATTTTGAAGAATGGGTAGCTTGGGGTTTCTCTTCATGAAGGCATGAAACTAATCATTTCCTGTTTTGTCATCCTTCCCAAAATAGTGGGGTATTTCATTACAAATTGCAAATTGAAGTACTGGAGCACAAATCACTCATCCCAGGAAAACAAAACAGATAAGTCATTTTTTTTTTTCTTTTTTCGTTTTTTGCAATAACTTACTATATTCAATGCTCTCTATACTTTGACACTGACAAAAGAATTCATTTTGTCATAAAACTGAAGAAATAGCCAAATTTTACTTCCATATTATACAAGAATACAGAACAGTCCCCTGTAAGATCCAAATAAGTTGAGTTATCTTCTTAATATTCTGAATATTGTTAATATAAGTGGTTACAATCAGATAAGTCAGTTTGTCTTATGTGTAATACATTTTCTGTGATTATTGGGGACGTGAACATTATTACTTGTATCTTGTAAATGAATTATTGGCGGTGAATTTACACAGCTGCCTCTGTTAAAGAGAACTATTAAATCTTGCTAGGTAACGATACACAAATGTGACTTACACACTGTTTGTTTTTATTCGTCTACATAAGAAAATAATGTCTACTCAATATAGGACAGGTCAGTTCCATTCACAATCCAAAGCAGATACTTCATTCATTTTTTGAATTAAACAAAATCCAACCAAAACCATTATTTAAAAATCTGTTTCATAGAACGCAGAATGGTTTGACAACATTTGGTGTATTGGTGATTTCTTATTGCTTAAAATTGAAAAAATACTTCCCCTGAGAACTTTAATTTTTTGACTTGTCTAGTTATTCCCTGGGATGTGTGAAATGTCCTTTCTGATGAGCCCATAGGACACGGTCTCCATTTGAATAAGGTAATTAAAAAAAAAAGAAGAAAAAAAAGCTTCTGATTGAGGATAGTTGATGCTAATAATTTCGTGTGACTATTTCTAGTCAAGTGCAGCCCTTGTAAGACAGAGCCTCCGATAAGGGTTGGTGGCATCTGCCATGTGTAGGTAATTGCGTGTAATTGTGGTGGAGGATAGTGTTATGTGTGGTGTGTGAGTTGCAAGGATGTTGAGGACAGCACAAACACCCAGTCATTGGAATTAACCAATGAAGGTTAAAATCCCTGACCTGGCCGGGAATTGAACCCGGGACCTTCTGAACCGAAGGCCAGTACGCTGACCATTCAGCCAACGAGTTGGACCGGTTGATGCTGTTACCTTAGCATCTTGCTCCTCACTGTTGACAAGGTGAAAGAGAGAAACTCTGGATACTTGGACACCTTCAGGTAGCATATTTTCTTCTCATGAAGAGCAGCGACAGCTCTTACCATCTTCACAGCATTCCAAAGTTTCCTCTTCTTCCCATCATCTTCCTTCTACTTCATCATCATATCTGAAACAAAACATGGTTATTAGTATATCTTTTAGAAAGCAAGTGGTAAATTTTATTTAGTTTGAATAGCCTATAGCAGGATTTTCCAAAATCTTTCTGTCTGAGGTCCCCTAAGCAATTTGCATTCATGTCCAAGAACCCCCTATAAAACAGAACTCAGAATTCAGTGGGGAAAAAAATCAACAGAATATTGCAATGTTACCATGTTTGATTGTGTTAGTGTAATTTAGGACTAATATTTACTTTCCTTTAAATTTAAATTTCTTATTTTACATAAAAATACTTTATAATGAGGGTGGATATATGGAATGTGACGTGCTCAACAGGAAATAATTGGACGAAGGAAGTCAGGGAGGATTGGAAGGCTATTGGCATAATGGATAAATATCCACTAATGACTGTGCAGGATGAACCTGTTTACAAAAAGCTAGTCGAAAGTCACAAATGGATCAATACTAGGATGATCCAAATCATAGAAGCGGAGAGAAATAGGAGGAGTGAAAGAATGAAGGCCGGCCACATGGTGTAGGGGTAGCATGCGTGCCTCTTACCTGGAGGCCCCAGGTTCGATTCCCGGCCAGGTCAGAGATTTTTACCTGGATCTGAGGGCTGGTTCGAGGTCCACTTGGCCTACGTGATTAGAATTGAGGAGCTATCTGATGGTGAGCTAGTGGCCCCGGTCTAGAAAGCCAAGAATAATGCCAGAGAGGATTCTTTGTGCTGACCATACGACACCTCTTAAACTGCAGGCCTTCAGGCTGAGCATCAGTTGCTTGGTAGGCCAAGGCCTTCAGAGCTGTAGTGTCATGGGGTAGTTTAGGTTAGGTTAGCAAGAATGAAGAGGTATTGGGAAGAATGTAGACATGCTGAACAAGTCATTCGAATCCTAAGGGTCAAAAATAAAATAAATAAATAAATAAATAAATAAATAAATAAATAAATAAATAAATAAATAAATAAATAAATAAATAAATAAATAAATAAACTTTATATGTGCATAAAAATTATACTGGTAAAACAATGTAACACTTCGCTAATAAATACAACAGTCTGGATCTGAAAAGTTACTTGAGAAAATTAGCTTGGTACAGTTGGATCAATGGGAGGGATGGTGCTGTTTTCCAAAGACCAAGAGTTTTACAAGCGTTGTCACCTGAACTGAAGATCAGCCTCTACATTAATTCCATTTCTGTATTTTATTTTCATTTGTGTGGGCGCAGAAAGGGTACACTCATAGAGGTATGTTGTCAAGAAAGGCATTAAGTGCACTGTTTCCTTTCTAGAAATTGTAGGGAATAGGGGATGTCATGGGCCCAAAAGTTAATCAAAGATGTGGAGTTGTGATACAAGGTCTTCAAAAGATACTGCCAACTTGTGCCATTTATCAACCAAGAATTCCATATACCGGTACTGTATGTAAGTTATACAACAGTGAAGACATATTTCCTAAATTTAGAATAGTGATCTATGAATTGCATGCAGTGATGTAGTTGGAACAAAATATTTACAGGAACTCACCTTATTAATTCAGCAATTTCCAAATGGACTAGTATTAGGTGTCAAAATCTGCGGCCTTATGTTTCCGACAAGTTGTTTCATCAGCTGAACGTTTCCCCTTTCGTAGCCATGACTTGACGTATGGTTGTGGGTTAAATATATGCACAGGGGTCCAACGCTGCTTATGAAAATAAGTCCGCTTGATCTTGCAACCAGCAGCCTATTTCTCTTTTCGGCGTGGATCTTATTGTACACCCATGACGTCTCAGCACTATGTATAGATTATAAGATGTTCTTACTGAATGTAAAAATGTTACGTCATTCTAAAGCGGCAAAATATTTTCCGGAACGGCGTTCCGACCCGTTCCGGTCCAACTAAACCACTGATTGCATGTGTACAATAAAATATAGCTCTTCAAATGCTTACAACTTACATAATTTTTGCAGACCCATTGGATTATCGTCCTGCTGCTTCCTCCCCCATAGAATAAAAAAAGCTATATATATTTTAAAATTATATCTATTGAAAATATTTCTTCTTCTTATTCTTCTGCTTTTCCCACAACTGTGGGTTCGCGGGTGTGAACTGTGTAGCACATGTGGACTTGGCCCTGTTTTACGACCGGATGCCCTTCCCGACACCAACCCTATATGTACGGATGTAATTACTATTGCGTGTTTCTGTGTTGGTTTGTGGTGTAGTGTGTTGTCTGAATATGATGTTAAAGTGTTGGGACAAACACAAACACCCAGTCCCCGAGCCAGAAGAATGAATCGGACGCGATTAAAATCCCCGACCCGGCCGGGAATCACTCAACGCTGACCATTAAATCAATGAGTCGGACATCTAATGAAAGTAGGTATTTAAAATCAGTAAATATTTTGCATTGTTTTATGGAAAATTATTTTATATTGGGTGGTAACTCAAAATGCAATCTGAAAAACTGCTACTCTTTGAGTGTACATTTTGCTTAATTTCAATGTAGGTACTGCTGCTGCTTAAGACATACCCCGGGTGTCCACAATTAAAGTTATAGTATTCAGCGCGGTACAGCACGGGCTGTTATGATCGTAGGAGTCTGAAATTTCGTAGATATGCTAACTAAGCAATGCGCTCCCACAGAACACCGAATTATGCCCAGGGTTGCCACCGGGAAAAATATTTTCGTACTAAATCTTCCCCTAAAAATATTAGATTATGGTAAAGATACTAAATATTTATTAACAATGGAATATGGTTATTCATAAAGGCAGTAAGTTATAGAAATCAAAGTATATTTATCAAAAATACACATTTATTAAATGAGAACAGAACTTACCGGTTTTCATCTTCATATTTTACTCTTCTCTTAATCCTTGGAAAACAATGCCAAAGCAATAAACTGGTTTGAAATGTGAAAATTAGGTATGTTTTAGTTTCTCATTTGTCAGAAGGAGCCCATTCATCATACAGGATTGGAGTTTGTTTCTCAACTTGGTGTTATTGGTAGTAACGGCAGAAAAATAACCGTTCGGTTGCAGCAGAAGAATGTAGTAAACAGAACACTGCCTTCACAAAATTCGTTAAATTTTGAAAGGTGTAGTCGCCTACAGGATTTTTAATTTCAAAAACACCGGGCGAGTTGGCTGTGCGGTTAGAGCTTGCATCCGGAAAATAGAGGGTTCGAACGCCATTGTCGGCAGCCATGAAGATGGTTTTCCGTGGTTTCCCACTTTCACACCAGGCTGAAAATCTTTTAAATTTCTGTGGACTTCGCTTACCACTATTTCCCATCTAATTTCATTTAACACTTTCTGTAATTACAGCCGGAAAATATATAGCTAATGGGATTATACTGATGAAACTGCCACCTCATGAGTAATTTTCCAGGTTCGCCATGGACAGATTTCTTAAAACAGGATCACAAAAATCCACCGTCCAAAAAAATCTGTTTACAAACTTCAACATGGCTCTGAAGCTTCTTATCAATTTCTTTCTTGTTCTTTTGCTGCACTAGAAGAGTTTATACTCTACCCCCGTGAAAGGTACTAGATTTCCATAAAAAGAACTAACGTACTAAAAATGATCATGACGTACTAGATCTAGTACTAAAGTACTAGAGGTGGCAACCCTGATTATGCCACTAAAACACAGCCGTGCACCAAAACACGGCCGACTGGATACCTCGCTGCGCTCCTTATACCGGCCTTGACAATCGCTTGTGAAGCCCAGCATAAAGCTGTAACGTTGCCTACGAGATATACAAGGCCGGGACATAGCTACTAATTTGACGCTGAAAAAGCGGCCCGACCGTGTTCATGGTTTGGCCGCTAGATGTCAGGTTTCCGTTCTGTTCTTGGCGGACTTCAACATTGTGATATCCGGAGTAATTGTGATGCTGTGTTGATTTTGTACAATTTATTGCTAATATTGTTGCAGTCGGTGAATGTCTGTGAGGTTGAGAAAAAGGTGCACTGTTGTGTACCTCTCTGTATTTCGGATGACACTAAAAAAAGCATGAAAATTGACGTTCCATAGTTTCCCTTCCGAGTGCGGTTTAAGGGAGAAATGGAAGAAAAAACTATTTCTAGGCAAGGTGATATAGTAGGATCTCTTTAGGTACCTAGCAATTCTTCTCATAAAACAGATTTCAGTGTAAGCACATCAATCACACTTCCTTCTGTTTTCATTGTATATCCTGTTCACAAACAGGAAAATGTCAAACGCAGGAAGTGTCCAGCTTCCAAAAATGATGTATTGCCAAGTTTTACGGTATCTGAACTTGACCAAAAAGCAAACCATATTGAAAAGCATCCTAAAATTGTTCATTTAGGAGCTTTATTCCTGTTAGAACGAATTTAATTTTCTTCTTCTTTCTACATCCGTTTGCCCTCCAGGGTCGGTTTTTCCCTCGGCCGCAACGAGGGATCCCACCTCTACCGCCTCAAGTGTAGTGTCCTGGAGCGCCAGACTTTGGGTCGGAGGATACAGCTGGGGAGGATGACCAGTACTTCGCCCAGGCAGCCTCACTTGCTATGCTGAACAGAGGCCTTGTGGAGGGATGGGAAGATTGGAAAGGGCAGGCAGGGAAGAGGGAAGGAAGCGGCCGTGGACATAAGTTAGGTACTATCCCGGCATTTGCCTGGAGAAGTGGGAAACCACTTCGAGGATGGCTGAAGTGGGAATCGAACCCACCTCTACTCAGGTGACCTCTCGTGGCTGAGTGGACCCGGTCCCAGCCCTCGTACCACTTTTCAAATTTCGTTACAGGGCTGGGAATCGAACCCGGACCTCCGGGGGTGACAGGTAATCACACTAACCACTATACCACAGAGGCGAACACAAATTTAATTTTACGGGAAGAAAAAAGAGAAATACGGTGAAACGACGCTAAATATTTGCGTCCTCTGGCACAGGAAAGCACTTACCAGTTACAGATTTCTGTGATCCTTGCACTGCCTAACTACCGTATCAGAAGACGCTAAAAAATTACATAGGATTTTCTAATGTCGAAACGGGCATAACATCGCTCACCAAACAGCGGCTTCAATACGAATTTCAAAACATCAGATGTGCGGAGGAAAGGATTGGATCGCTGATAATTGGTGAAAGGGCGATTAAACCCAAAGTTATTTATGACCGCAATCTCGATCCGCTTATCGGATACTATGAGGCACAATTAAAGGAATCGGTAATGTGCCTATCCGGGGCTTCAGTGCACAATAATAATAATAATAATTCGTGAGGGCATCAGCCGAATGGAAAATACGTGATGAGATCTTCGGCGAATGGCCCTAGAATCGAATTCTCATCATCATCCCTACTTCATAATAACCACGGCTATAATATTAGAGCATTCAGGTCAATGGTACGTTCGGACTAAAAGGCATTATTAAATTATTTATAAGTAGGGATCTCAATATAGAAGAGGAATACAATGTCACTACAAATCAGAAGAATGATGTTTTAAAGTTTTATGAATATCTGATTTATTATCACTGAGAAAGAACATCCATAATTAAAACGAAATGTGCCATATAATATTTGATCATAAAATTAAAAAAAGAAGAAAAAAAGCGGGATTCATATTAATGAAATTATTATTTAATTGTCTTGTGGAATTAATATTCCACACCGATAATCCCGATATTTAGAGGCCTTTCACTTGTTACTACCTCTATTATTCACAACATTGTTAGTCATTAATTAATTAATTAATTAATCAATTAATTAATTATACATAATAATCGGCACTATAATGATCACCCTTTTGATATCATCCCAGCTTTCTATACATAAACTGGAGTTTTGAAATATTATAATTTCTTGTGATCATATTATTACACGATCAAGGATTAAGACAGTATGTTAATTATGACAAGCACATTCCAAGATATCTGAAAGTCATGTTCAGCCCTAATAACTAACTTCATTATTATTTACAAAGGTATAACAAATCGCATAGGCATGTTTCGCCGGGATTAAAATAAAATACCATTTGATCAATTAACATATAATAATACTGGGCTTATGGATGACGCGTGAACAATAACACGACATTTTACTTGTAATAATACACTCAACTACTACCAAACACATAATATGACCCTTTATCATATATACAAGATTATATGGAGGGAATGGTCCTTCCATTACCAAAAATAATATCAATGATACACGTTGCTCTGGATGGGGGTCGAACTCATAGTCTTCTCACTGCAGGATGCATGTTTTAAATTTCTAGATCGGATGGAATGAACAAAATAAATTGGGAGGAAGTCTATTGTTTCTACTATATTAATTCAGTCGCGGTGACAATTAGCTACTCTATGCGTAAATGTCCGTCGGATATTGTTAGAAAGTAAATGGCCATCGAACACTCCACAGTCAAGGCTTTTAACGTGCTCACAGCTTGCTTAGCCTTTGTATCCATCTGTCACTTTCTCTAGTGTAACGGTACTTCCGCACGCCTCCCTTTCATACAGTCGGGGAATTAATAAACTGCCTCGATATAAATTCGGGCCGACTCGGCTTCTCCAAGCTCAACGCTAACATTTTAATTCTCACATGGTTCTATTCAACCTAATCTCAATATAACTGGCGTGGTACACTTCTTCACGCTTTGCATAAATTATCTCTGGCACATATTTATATCGCCTTGATTATCAATTGATAGATATTCACCAACCATCACTTCCAACTCAATACCACGAACACTCACATATAATTACATAAGGGATATTAATTCATGCCACTCTATAAAACAAATTTACATATTAAATTCACGATCTAGAAATTATACTCGCATCTAAAAACATCATTTGAACTCCTCATATGCTCCGTCTTATACATGACATACAAGTCATCCTCGTATTCTTTTGAAGAGGCAGAGCATCTCATCTTATCATAAGATCTGGGGTTACCTAGATGGATACCACTTCCATCCATCATAACACTTCTTGAAGACAAAATAAATCATTACAGGAATCTTATAACTAACATGCATTACTTTCCAAGGGGTTTAAATAAACTGCTGGTCATCATTGCCAGTACAAACTTCCTACTACGCAAGCCAAAAATTTTAATCCCTTCGAACAGCCCGCGATCATCATTCACATTTTTAATCTACTTGACATGCTAATCCTAACTATTTACAGGAGGGAAAATGACTTTCAAACATAGTAAACTTGAAAATGCACTTATCTTAGGGTGATCATTCTCGTCCGAGGCAGCACACTCATAACAGCTTAAGCCATCATCTTGCTGCCTTTGATGTCGTGAGGTCCTTGGTTCGTTTCCGGGATGAACTCCATCTTGTAGACTTCACCACGCATAATAATCCTGGATGTATCCAACACAATGAGATGTTGGGTAGGTGAGTGACTCGTGTATCCTCTTCCCAGACCAGCGATCACTCGTTCCAATATGCAAAAGGGGAAAACACTATGGTTATAATTGGGTCACTTTGTAACACGCACTACATTCAGGCATGGTTAAATTTATCCCGAATATTGCTGAACTATCACGTATTCACTTGCACTGTAATCCAACGTTAAGGGTAACTAACTTGCTTATTTCACATCCCCTCACAATGTAAGACAACTCACATCCACGTTTGTACTTTCAGCAGACGCTGCCCAAATTATTATTATTATTATTATTATTATTATTATTATTATTATTATGCGTGAGTCGCAATTTCGTGAACAAATTCACTTTTTCAACGTTCTAATTGTAATTTCAATTGTGCTCTCACAACACTTCACTGTATTTGACTAGTAATGGATTAATCTAGCCACACACGAATCCATCGAGCATATATTACAGTAGCTTGAATGCTATGCAGCTCTTAACAGGTAGATTATTCCTCGTTCACTATCCTCATTGATTACACCATGATACAAAATGTTATAAATACACGAAATTTACACAATAAGTGCACGTCAATAATCACTGCGCTTAAATAATGATTTATGCAGTACTTCTGCTAGTTAAATCTCACAATTGCAGTACTTCATCACTTGATGACAGTATTACACAATATCACAGGTCGTGCAAAATAGCAACACGTCCGAACAACACGGAAACACAGTAGATAATGGGTAAGTAGTCTCCTGTCCGATTCCTTTTGTAAAACAGAGGAAAAAATCAAGAGTGGGGGTTAACTCCGCCTTCATGTCGGGGGCCGCTTCCGTAAAAAGCCGTTTGTCGGCGTTGATTTGCATATCAAAAGATAGCTCCGACCTTCCATATTTTACTGATCGAATCTTATTCTCTTAGGATCGGCGGTTTAATTATAATCGCCAAAGCGTCATCTACAACTTGTGCAATGATTGACTTACGTCTTGCCAAACTCCAGGATAGGCTCACTTCGCCAGACCTGTGACGACGTTCTGTAATTCTCTGCACCGATTCAGATCACGTTAAGTTGAATAACTGGAAGATGTTTCGTTGTCATCTTTAACTAAATAATTCCTTGATCACGGCAAGCTCTTATTTATGAATATTAGATGCGTAAGTCAATAGTCACATGATTCTTATTATTGTTATTAATACCGAAAATTTTGAAACAAATGAAGGTTTTGGTTGGTACCACTAAAATCACCAACAAATATTTAGGGAGTTACTTCTCCCCAAGTTAACCCGACTTATTAAGCATGACCGGCGGGCTGTCACATGACCTTCTACTCCTTCCAACTCACTCGCACAGGAGAAAGAAACATCCTAATTGCTGGCTAGCGTATGACTCGCCCTCGTCATTACGCGCACAGAGCCCCTTGTCCTCTAAAGTAGCAGCGCATCGTTCGTATACCGTGCAGCGCTGTGGCCTGCTAACTTTGCGGCAAAACGTCGTAGAATGACGCGGAAAACGGCATATTATTGATATGGGATGTCACGATATGGTATCTAAAGTACCGTGAACGGTCACAGTAAGAAGTGACATTAGCTATCAGGTTTCTCTGCTTCTTTCGTGAATTACTTGTTTCGTTTAAGCATATTGTAAGAAATACGTTGTAGAAAATAAGTCAAACAATTGCTCTTGGTCTATATTTGATCTCATATCTGTTTGCTGCCTTCTGAAATGACTAGTTTATATCTACATTCCACTTACGCAACAGACAGTCTAATTACAAACCAACAGTCAGATTCCGAGGTGAAGTGTTGCCGTTCTGCAGTACACCAAAATACTTGGGAATAACACTTGATAGAACTTTGACTTTCAAGCAACATCTTTCAAATGTAGCTGCTAAAGTAAAAACTAGAAATAATATTCTTCAGAAACTTGCTGGTACATCATGGGGAGCCAATACTCATGTTCTAAGATCAACAGCATTAGCCTTATCATATTCTGTTGCTGAATACTGCTGCTCCTCTTGGATCAATAGTGTTCACACAAAGAAGATCGATGTACAACTCAATCAGGAAATGCGCATAATCTCGGGTTGCATTCGCAGCACGAACACACTATGGCTTCCTGTTCTCAGCAATATTGCACCTCCAGCCCTAAGACGATCAGAAGCTCTCCTAAAGGTTTGGAAGAACATTCAGCAGAACACCCAACTACCCATCCATCAAGATATTACGCACACTGAACATCAACGACTGAAATCAAGGAAACCACCCTGGCGTACAGCAATGGATATTGAAAGAACCTCTTTTCATGTTAACAGTTCCTGGAAAGCCCAGTGGGATCAGTCTTCGGTAGTGAACAAACATCTGGTTGAGAATCCTTCTAAACGAGTACAAGGATTTGATCTTCCAAGACGACAGTGGAGAATCATCAATCGGATAAGAACAGGACAAGGCAGATGTGGTTATCTGTTGTGCAAATGGGGTTGGACTAAGTGTGCAGATTGTGATTGTGGTGCATCTTCTCAGTCAATCCACCACATTGTTACTGACTGCCTAATTCGAGCTTTCAAAGGAACGCTGATGGACATTCACCGCACATCGGATGAAGCAGTTGATTGGGTCAAAATGCTAGACCTAGAGTTATAGTATTGTACGGACTTGTGACTACGCACATTTACCCTGAACTATATACATAGATTCATCATACGATAAATAATAAATAATGATTTTTTAAAATAGTTTTTCATATTCGAACGTATTGCAATGAGCGGGCGAGACAGAACAGTAAAGAGTACTCTAGCGGCGCTTGTCGAAAGTATCTCGAGGACGAGTCTAGTGTGCTGTATTTCCAGGCCTTGTATATCTCGTAGGCAACGGCTGTAATTGGAAAGTTTCACCATAATGCCGCTGAAGCGCTGGCCTACTATCCACTGACAGGAAGCTGTATACCGCAAATTGCCGCATTTCCAGTTTTATTTTTTGGTTTTGCTGTCGTAAATGTTGGCAATGTGTTCGCAATGAGGTGCTTGTTGGCTTGATAATGAAATCTGATAGTTATGCGCTGGTGAGTTTATTTTTTATTGTGTAGTGTGGTGATTATATTTTTTAAATTGTGTTTACAAATCTTGGAATTTGAGACATTCTTGTGCACCTTTTCGTACTTCGAGCAGAAATTATATGGAAACAAGAACAAAGTGATTTCTCGCTGTAACTTTGTCCTGAACAAGGATTTTAATTTATGTGCTAATTCGTTTTTTAATGGTGTGTTGATTTGCTTTTCTTTAACTGTGTTAGGAAATATTCGAATATATATTGCTGTGTGCCTTTTTTGTATTCCGAACAGGAAAAAAAAGCAAAGGGACACTATCATTTCACGAATTCTCTGTAGACCAGGACAAAACTACGGAGTGGCTAAAAGCAGGTAACACTCTCGTCTTAGTTTTCCGTTTCTATGTCGGGTATTTACCTTCGTTCTTTCTTTCTCTTTTCTTACTCTGTTTACCCCTCCAGCGTTGGCTTTTCTCTCGGACTCAGTGAGGGATCCCACCTCTACCACCTCAAGGGTAGTATCCTGGAGCGTGAGACTGCGGGTCGGGGGATACAACTGGGAAGGATGACCAGAACCTCGCCCAGGCGGCCGCAACTTCTATGTTGAACAGGGGCCTTGTGTCGGGGATGGGAAGATTGGAAGGCATATCCAAGGAAGAGGGAAGGAAGCAGCCGTGGCCTTAAGTTAGTTACCATCCCGGCATTTGCTTGGAGGAGAAGTGGGAAACTATGGAAAACCACTTCGAGGATGTCTGAGGTTGGAATCGATACCACCCTCTACACAGTTGACCTCCCAAGGCTGAGTGGATCCCGTTCCAGCCTTCGTACCACTTTTGAAATTTCGTGGCAGGGCCAGGAATCGAACCCGGGCCTCCGTGAGTGGCCGCTAATCACGCTAATCAGGTATATTTACCCATGAATTTTCTATCATAGAATAATCCTTTAGGCGGTGTCGTATTTGCCATGTGACAGCAACACAACACATTTTTGTTCAAGATAATCTGAACTTTAACATTTAAACATTGACAAGTAAGAATCACTACTGCTATGACGGTAAGGCCAGCGTATGAAGTGTTGTTACCTGAGCAATGGGGCCGATGACCTAGATGTTAGGCCCCTTTAGACAACAAGCATCATCATCGAGCAGAGAACAGTTTACATTTTATTTACTCAAAATACTTTTCTCTCACTGAATTTTTATTTAAAATTGTTCTTCTTTCGCTATTTGTTTTACGTCGCACCGACACAGATAGGTCTTATGACGCCGGTGGAATAGGAAAGGGCTAGCAGTGAGAAGGAATCGGCCGTGGCCTTAATTGAGTTACAGCCTGATGTGAAAATGGGAAACCACGGAAAACCATCTCCAGAGCTGCCGACAGTGGGGTTCGAACCCACTATCTCCCGGATGCAAGCTCACAGCTCCACGCCGCGCGGCCAACTTGTTCCACCCTACTGCATTTCAAGTAAAATTTATTTTCTGAATTTAGCATGGCCAGCTTGCCCGGTATTTAATATTCTAGTGAAAGGTATGAATGAAATGTAATCTGAAACTATATATATTGAAATTAACATTTACACATGTTTGAGTCAAAATATTTATATTCTGCATACAACGAATATGGAAAAAGTAAGACTCTTATGTTTTATCCAGCCCCCTTCCTGAGAGCAGCGCTTGAAGAATTTTAAAACTCTAATTGAACAATGACTCTTAATCTCAATATTAACATCAGAAGACAAAAGCATTGTGGTAAGTTCTGCTATGTATCTAAATGCCATGATAATAAAAACTATTATTATTATTCCTCACAATTAAGGAACGTCAGTTGGAGTACTCCATCCTCCGCAGTTTCATTTCACGACGTTGTTTTGGCACTTACTGAACCCTTTTGGTCCATATTTAGGGATACCTACCTTCTTTACCTATCAGCAAAGTTCATGAGATCTGTCTCTTGGGTCGTATCGGGTTCTTCGTCACTTGCTGAGGTAAAGGTAGGGTTCAGTAATTCTAATCTATCTACTTGAATGAAAGGTTTGTTTAAGAGATTTCTATTTATTCAGGAAATTTTGAAACATTCTGATATGTCAACGGTATCATAGAAGTCAATTGTGTCCACTGGACACCACAATCATTTTACATAAAGGTCAGAACACTGGTGTGAGACTTTGACGTAACTGCCTGATGGGCATTCTTACTAGCAACCATTGTCTCAATTATTAATAATTTAAGAAAGGAAAGTCTGGAAATCTTTAAATTCGGCTTCCATGTGAGACCACATGTACCATCATAGTGATTCGTTATGGTCCAGCCCTCGTAACACGAACTCTGGACTCTGGGTATAATTAAGGCCGTCCAATCGGTGTGCCACACAGTGGTTATACAACATGGACCCTTAATTGAATCGATGTGACCTGCGTCTATGTCATGGACCGACATCTAAACTTCTAAGTTACTTTAAAGTCATTGTGGATGATGACCGCAAGGAAAATGATGCTACAGTGGCATATGGCCCTAATCTGAGTCACTGAGGTTGATGACCCCCTGACCATCCAATTTTCTAGGCTGAAGGCTAAACACAATTAAGTTACATCGGTTGATGACCACAGTTTCCACTTTACTCTACCCAGCACATTCACTGCTTAATCAATCAAAGTTCAATAATTACAACAATAGTAATGCTCACAAACTTTGTGGCAGTAAAATCCATTTCCTTCGGATATGTCCCCTTAATCATTTGCTTTACCATTTAAATATTCCCCAGAAAACAAACTAAGATTTCCAGAATGCATCTCCAAGTTATTCGCTTGATTAAAGTTATTTCAAAATGCGGTTTCACTGAATTTAATAATTAAATAAATTTAAATGATTTAACGAAATGTTAAAGAACGACAATGTCTATCTCCGCGGACTCTGGTTTCTTCACAAATTCCTACGCAGCTGTGATGTAAATTCAATCATGTGATGTTTATCTGGCTGGAAAAGAATTGTTACATAATTAATGTCCAGTTATATATCTTGTCTCATGATCTCACACTTTAAATCTAATCTAGTCCTAAAAGTCAAAGCAAAGCAAAGTCATCTCCCTACAGGCCATGAAGGCCCTTGGAGGGGTGGAAGGTAAAGGCTTCCACTATCCGTAACCTCGGCACTTGATGGGGTAGAGTGGTTAGCTCTACGCCCGGCCGCCTTTGCCCCCAGGAATTACCCTGGTATTCATTTTTGGTGTAGGCTGAGTGAACCTCAGGGCCATATGCACCTCCGGAAGTGGAAATCTTATTTCTTAAATTGTACGACTTCCTGACGGGGATTCGAACCCACGTCCTTCCGGGCGAGCCGTAATCTAGTCCTAGCCATTATTAACACTTGGATATCCTAATAATCTACGTACAAACCAAACAACTCGCCATATAATTATGATGTCATATCTCGTCATACCATTTATAAATTTTGCGCACCCCTCACAGACAAACCAATCATCACTAACATCGCTCTATATTTTGGACAACCCTGAATTTGGTTACTCTTGTTCCTTATACTCGAAGTTTGTGGTTTCAAATGTTCATCACGTCCCCAATTAAACAAATTTTACAGTATTCCACAATACTCAGGTTATTACCGGCTATGAATTTCAACTAAATTCAAGTTTTAAAGCTCTCCCCGGCCGAGAATACAATCTCAATTCCACGTGTGTCCCGTTATCTTACGGTGAAACCCTCTCAGCTGAGGCCTCTCGTCCCCAAGTTCGCTTGGCAGTAACATGAAACACCTGGTTTGTTCTACTTGACTGGCTTCTCAAAATGCTCCCTTTTAAACTCTGCCGACATAATTAAACAAATACGACATTCTAACCAACAAAATGCACAGATTATGCTTCAAGATGCCCACACTAAATATATGCGTCGCAAATTAATACCGCCATGGATTTCTATATATTTATTTCCATTCCCAACATTATAAAATATTCCTCGGGCTTCCATGTCCCGGCTTCAATGACAGGACTCTAACCTGATTCGCACATCTCATTTCGACTCACACGACAACCAACCTCTGTTCCCTACTCACAGCTATCACCAACAAAAGAACTGGAATAAAATCCTTACTAGAAATCTCGACGTCTAATATCGCACAATGCATTAATCATGAATAACTTCGCATAAAATGATATCGTATTTAATAACTTGATTTTCACGATAAATGATTGAAAATTTCTACTAGATCTTTTATTGTCAGTCAGACACAGTTTAAAATGGGCCTAGGAAAACGTTTCACTCCGTGACCAAATTCATCACACTAGACTCTCACCCGACAGCGTGCTTCCACTCGATTGAAAATGAGTAACCATGGATTTCAAAATTATTTACGTCAAAATTACAGACAGAAAAAATTTACGTCGAATGAACATCTTAATTTGACACCACAAAATATAGGCAATACACACACACGGGAATGGCGATCTACATTGGACATGATATCACTTCGAAACCCTATTCAATAATTTTTTACAACATTATACGGCACTCGCAAGACTTCAAAATTTTATCCAAGTGGAAAATAAAACGAATGACTCTTTTAGTCGTATTCTCACATTTACAAAACTTAATAGGGGTGACCACTGCGTCGTATATCCCCATTCAAATACACTTTTAGAGATCATGAAACAAGATATAATAGGTAGTAAGATGGAAAGTCACATTACCTTATGTAGTCACACCATTGTTCGTCATAGGGCTCACCTGCGACCCTGGCATTTTATTTAGCCATTTTTACATTCATGGCTTTACAGATCATTATTATATTTCTTCAGGTTTCCTGGAATAAAGCATAAAAAAAAGAAATGCCCTTCACTTTTTTTTTGATCGCACACGATGGATTGTAATTTCTTTCCGCACACGAATTACTTTCTTCACAAATTTACTCGGTACCTTAACCGTCCTATCTGATACAATTATTTCACTCAAGAAAACTATCTCCTCATGGAGTCAAGACCCCAGCCACAATGGCTAAAATCTGCAGTTGAACTCAGTCTACTTTTGTTGTTTGATTTCGCAGAGCAGCTCAACAGTTTTTCGTCCGCTTTGTATCACAAATGCCGGAGAAGGAGTCTTCGTCATGGCGTCCCTTCATATTTATAGCAGTTACCCCCTCTCTTCGGGCATCTCCCTTTGTCGCCAAGAAAATTTCTATAAATTTTCTGACTTAAGTAAACTGTAATTACAAGAGTTTTGAAAGTGACTACATACTTGCTACATTTCTGGCGGTAGTGTTCATGGACATTTAAAATTTATACGGGTTCGATTTGTGGGATAAATGACCTCCTTTGATAGGCACTATATTTTTTTGACTTGGCTTGGGTCACGCCATGTACACGCGCTTTGAAATAGTTAGCAAAACTGACTTAAGATTCTTCCGCCGTTAACACGTGCGGCTGACGTCACGTATCCCAGAGCGTGGGACCGAAGGTAATCACCCCATCGTCACGTGTCAAATCCATGCTATCAAGAATCCAACTTTTAATTTAATTGTCAATTTATGCATAATGTTCTTAGGACACAAAGGTCATGGGTTCATTATCAATGAAAGTAGCCTTTAGGATTAATCATTTAACAATATTAGTCAATGTAACATACTATTTTATTCCCTAAATTAAGATACATCGGCAATCAGAGTCAATATCAGAACGTCAGCTGGACTAAGTCATCTCCCCGCAATTTCAATTTACGACATCATTTTGGCAAATATCAACGAAAGTAACCTTTAAGATTAATCAGTTTAACGGTATTAACCCATGTAATATTCTCCATAGCTCTAAATTACGATAAATCGGCAACTAAAGTCAATATATTTTCCATAAAGAAGTATGCATTTCTACCGCAAATAGGTCGGCCGCGAGCGCCACGTGTGGAGTTGTGTAACTACTACGATTACTGTGCGTGGACCCTATTGTCAAGGCCGGTAAGGAGCTAGCTAGAGTGACGCATCATGTCGGCCGTGACCAAAATATATTAGTTTCAAGTTTTGCCACCAGGCGAAAATATAGTGCTCTGACCAAGATCAAAGTATATTGCATTCTTTCATCATTAACAACCTAAGATAGAATCAGCTATCAGTAACTTAAATATATGCATGTGTGATGAAATTAATTACAAACTAGCTATTTCATGTCCGTATCAATATGACAATCTAACAATCAAAGAAATATTTATCCATCTGATAAATGCCCTACATTTATTTGCTTTTGGCAATTTTCTAAAATCATTAATAGTACGGTACATGTTTCGACCACTTTGCAGTCATCATCAGCTGTATTTACATCAGTTTTTAGAGGATTTGGTTTTTCGTGTGACGTATTTGGAGAACTTTCAGATCTTTCACTTCAGCTCAAAAACAGGCATTGTACAGTGGTGACTAACTCATTCATGGAACATTTGTCGTTGAATCTATGGTAAACATTTTATTTTGCTGGAGAGCACACAAAGACAGCAGAGAAGGCAGTTTCTGATTGAAACTTCAGAAGTTTAATTTTAAAGAATTATAAATTAACGAACTGTGATTTATGTCAAGTGTACCGGTAATTAAAAATCTTAGGTGAAGATGTTTCACTACATGGTCTTTCAATGTAAACAGAAAGGCTTTAATGATGAAAGCAACAAAGATACATATTCACAATTCTTGAATGATATAGACATCTTAAATCCTAATAGTTTACCGAGTGATGTGAACATGCTATATGGGAGAGAGACTGTTTCTACGCTTACTCATAGATTCAAACTAATTGAAGAGTCCCCATTAGGTTACCACCAAGCCTGTATAGATGCCCTGCACTATTATTATTAAATTAACATTTTGAATTTTACAGCATTACCAGCAGTCGTACTCATCGTTCACTGGTGTATTAGCTTCCTCGGGAGATCAGTGGTGGTGTCCGACCCGTGATTACAGGTTCGATTCCAATCAACCAAAGAGAACTTGAACCTGAAAGATTGCATTTTATTTCAGCAAATCTACCTATGAAAAGAAAACTGTATTACTTCTATAACAGTACCTAGCCTTGCAGTGTCTTTCTACAAGGATATGGAAGCAAAATGGAGTGAAATACCAGCACTCTGTTATCTGTATAATTGTCAGAAGTATGAGGTGAGGAAGTATATACGATGAGAAACGCATGTGTCAGTCAATTCGGAAACTTCCTGAGAACTTCGAGTCTTTGAGCTACGGTATCTCTTCTTCGTTAGCAGTGGCGATCTGACGGACCGAAAAGCACACTTATCCCTCCGGTCCTCGCACCTTTCAGGCATTCAGTAGCAAGTCATGCGAGGTGTGGCGAGGGGAGAGGGACGCAATGCCTGGGCTGCAATATCTTTCTCTGGTGTCTTGCACTCAGAAATACGAGCAACGTTTTATCTCATTGCGGTCATATTTTGTAAATGGAACAATGTGCTAGATGCTTACATTATAATGTGCCTCAGATTTCCATCGTTCTCATTTGGGGTTAGGGCTTCACCGATAGCCTTGGTAGCCGTCAAAATATGACACTGTTTACTTTCTATTACTGTAATTGTATTCCATTTGTTCTTACACCAACATTCTTTGCCCTGTACCTGGCAGCCATGCTCTACAAGAAATCGTCTGAGAATAACACATGTGTGGAACTAAGTATAGGTTTGATGGAGGGCTATTTAATCAGACCAGACTCCAATGAGAAAGACTATCTCACCCATGTAACTGAACTACATCTAAGATACTCACACAGCCAGCTCCTGGAACTGCCTTTCCAGATGTCAGTATGTATATCTCCAGTATACCTCTAGAACAAGTAGATCGTTTCCTCTATCAAGGAAGGATTCTCTCTAGTGACTGCTCAATGAAGAACGTAGAGAACAGAATGCGTGCTGACGTAAGCTCAGATATATTATGAAATATGAAAAGTGATACGAAGGCTGGAACGGGATCCACTCATCCTTGGGAGGTCAACTGAGTAGAGGGGTGTTCGATCCCTACCTCAGCCATCCTTGAAGTGGTTTTCTGTGATTTCCCACTTCTCACCTAACTTAAGGCCACGGCCGCTTCCTTCCTTCTTCCTTGTCTATCCCTCACAAACGTCCCATCCCTCCACAAGGCCCCTGTGCAGCACAGCAGGTGAGGCCGCCGGGACAAGGTACTGGCCCTCATCCCCAATTGTACCCCCGACCCAAAGTCTTACACTCCAGGACACTGCCCTTGAGGTAGTAGAGGTGGTCCCTGGGATCTCTTGCTGAGTCCGAGGGGAAAACTAAGCCTGGACGGTAAAGGGAGTAAGAAAGAATGAAGGCTAAATGCTATCTTTGCATCAAGATAAAAGGACCATTCCACGAATATGATGTTTATTGCGTTTATATATGCAGATATATAAAATAACTTGTCCTGACTGATTCATAATCGCCGAGCCAAAACTACTGGACATAAATAAATGAAGTTTTGGGGATAATTTATATTACAGTGTAAGTGCTCACTAAGAAGGATTTTCGGATATTCCGTCGCTAAAGGGGTCGAAAGGGTGGTGAACTCTTAAAATGAGTATACAACTCAATTACTCAACAATTTAAGGAAGTGAAAATTAGTATTTGGAATCTCCTTTAGAAAAAAGAAACGTATTTCGAAAACACACTAAAGAGGGGTGAACATGAGTGACAAAGGGGGTTAATTTTTAAAATGAGTATAACTACAGTATATCTCAAAAACGCAACAAGTTACAGACGTGCAAATGGGTATTTGAAATCTCCTGTAAAAGTAAAGGAACAGGCATAATTTATTTTCGGAAAATCCACTTAAGGGGAAGTGAGAAAGGGCGTGAATGTTTAAAATGAGCATATCTACAGTATACCTCAAAAACTTAAATACAGACGTGCAAATTAGCATTTGATGTCTCCTTTAAGAACAAAGAAGCATATTATTTTTTTGTTTTCGAAAAATTCACCTTTGTGGGGGGAGGGAGGGGGTGATATGAAAGAATTGAAAAATGAGTTGAATTCTTTGTATGAGGATACTTATGTCTGAAAAACGAAAGATATTACGAACGTAAAAATTGGTACCTGGAATCTTCGTTAAAAATAAAGGAGCACGTACATTTTTGGGGAAAAATCAACTTAACGCGGTTAAAATGGAGTTGAATTCTTTTTATGAGGATGCTTATATCTCAAAAACTGAAGATGATGCAGACGTGAAAATTGATATTAAGAATCTCCTTTAAAATAAAGAAATACGTATACTTTTGTTTTTGGAAAATCCACTTAAGGGGGTGGGTGAAAAGAAGTGAAAATGAGTTGAATTCTTTTTATGATCTCAAAACTGAAGATGCTACAGACGTGAAAACTGATACTGGAATCTCCCTTTAAGATAAAAAACACGTACATTTTTGTTTTCGCAAGATCCACTTGGGGCGGGGGGAGTGAAAAAAGAACTGAACTATTTTTATGAGGATACTTACTGTATATCTCAAAAACTGAAGATGTCAAGGACATGAAGATTGGTATTTGGAATCTCTTTTAAAAATAAAGAAACACACATTTTTTGTTTTCGGAAAATCCACTTAATGGGGAGGGGATGAAAAAAACGGAAATAGGGGTTGAAATATATATATATATTTTTTTTGCTATGGGCTTTACGTCGCACCGACACAGATAGGTCTTATGGCGACGATGGGATAGGAAAGGCCTAGGAGTTGGAAGGAAGCGGCCGTGGCCTTAATTAAGGTACAGCCCCAGCATTTGCCTGGTGTGAAAATGGGAAACCACGGAAAACCATTTTCAGGGCTGCCGACAGTGGGATTCGAACCTACTATCTCCCGGATGCAAGCTCACAGCCGCGCGCCTCTACGCGCACGGCCAACTCGCCCGGTGAAATATTTTTATTATAATACTTATCTATATACAGTATATATAAGGCAATGTCCTCATTGATTGTATATCAACGCCCAGGCAAAACTACTTTACAGTAACAGATGAAATTTGGGGGATGCATTGCTATTACAACATAGGCACCCAATAAGGGAGAATTAAAAAAAAATCCACATCTAAGGGGATGAAACGGGGGTAAAAAACCGTTTTCCGAACAAAATTGAAATGTCACTCAATGATTGCTCATTTAAGAACTAGATGTTAATTGACACAAGTTTAGAAACAAAATTCAGTGGGGTTAATTTCCGAACACAAAAATATCTTATTCTGAAACCGTTTGACTGAAACAGAGGTTGAACTTTCACACGATGATTTCTCCTATATGTCTTAAATTCTGAATAAAACGTGGTCTTATATAATCCCCTCCTAAGGGGTTTCAACTGGGAGGGGTGGCTGATGACATAGCTATTCATTTCTCTCAAACCGTTTGGCACACGGGTTTGAAATTTTACATGACGGTTGCTCTTGTATGTCTTAGATTTTAAACAGAAAGTGGTCTTAAAATAATATACCCCTAAGGGGTTTTCACCGGGAGGGTCTATGAAACCGATTGAGGTATGAGATTGAAATTTCACATTAATGTTGCCATTATATGAAATATATGAAACCGACTGACGTATGAGATTGAAATTTCACATTATGGTTGCCATTATATGGAATAGATTTGAAATAAGAAGTGATCTTAGAAGAATAGAACCCCAAGGGGTTGTGACTGGAGGGGGATAGCTGACGACATAAATATTCATTTCTCTCAAACTGTTTGACATATGAGGTTGAAATTCCATATGATGGTTGCTCCTGTATGTAACAGATTTTAATAAAAGTTGGTCTTAAAACAATGCACCCCTAAGAGGTTTTGACTGGGGGTGGGAGTGAGGCCCGACGATGAAAATATCAATTTCTCTGAAATCGCTTGACATGCGAGGTTGAAATTTCACACGGTGGTTACTCTTCAAAGTCTTCAATTTTAAATGAAGAGGTCTTCAAAAATACACCTTTAAGGGGGTTTTGACTGGTGGCGGGTTGATATCCGATGACAGATGTATTTATTTATCTCAAACCGTTTGACATACGAGGCTGAAATTCCACATGATTGTTGCTTCTATACAGTTTATCTTAGATTTTAAATAAGAAATGGTCTTGAAACAATATGTTCCTAAGTGGTTTCGACCGGGGTTTGCCGCCTCATTACAAAAATATTCATTTCTCTGAAACCTTTTGACGTACGAGGTTGAAACTTCACATGATGATTGCTTCTACATGTCTTACATTTCAAGTAAGAAGGTGTCTCAGAACAATACACAGCTATGGGATTTTTGCTGGGAGATGAAGACTTATGACAAAATTATTCAAGAACTTCGGATGTCGTAGGTGTCAAATATGATGTGTATGTATGTATGTTTAGTCCTCAGCCCGTAGGCTGGTTGGATCCTCAACAGTTCCGCCATCAGCTGTCATAGATGGCCTAGGCATCACTGAAGAGGCGTACTAGGGAAATGAGGAGTGAGGTAGTTTCCCGTTGCTTTCTTCACCGAGGCAGAAGTTGCTATTACATATCAGTCTGCCAAGCCCACTGAAATGCATGCACCAACTGACCCTATGAGCAATATTTTCACACCATTCATAGCAGGGACTGGCTGCAGAAGGAATGGCATTACTAGCATCACTCATACCTCAGTCACTTTCATTTTGTCAAAGCCAAGGATAAAGCTCAGATCAATGAAAGTAACACAATTGCTCTATCCCATACCAGAAGACATAGTGCACTGTAAACACTAGGTCCCACCAGCAAAGGCACAGTCAAATATGATATAATTCAAAATATTTCGCGTATATAAGGATTGGGATCATGTAGAAGGTGCTGAAGTTCTAAAACTAAGTCTTCGCAACAGCCAAGGTACTCGACCGAATTTTATATTTCTCTTCTTTATTGTCAAAAAAATATATATGTGAAACTCAGGGGTTTAACTGAAACTATCTTAAACTTATAAAACGACTGGAGGAACATGTTTTTGAGACTGTATACGATTAATGATACCTACATTAAATATCTACATTTAAAAGATTTAAACTTCTCAAATTATTAATTAAATTCCACAAACTTAATACATAAACCAGGCCTATGCATGTTTCATCTCGACTTTTTATCAGAGATCATTGTTGTCCTTTATACACATGAAATTCTGTCTTAGATTTTAAATAAGAAGTAGTCTTAAAACAATTCACACCTAAGGAGTTTTGATTGGGGGGAAGATGAGGAATCATGACAAAAATATGCAGTGACCGTTTGAATTACGTAGTACACATTTCAAATTCTATCCTAGGTGTTAAATAACAGAAGGTTAAGCCTTTGAAATGTAGAGCTGGCGTAGAAAGCTACGTGTGCCTTGGACCGCGAGAACAACCAATTCGTCCATTCTTCAGGAGATTCTCGTATCCGTGAAAGAATACTGCCGTGCACTGGACACATTACGAGATACCTGGATAAAATTTAGGTAATTTAATCATGGAAGGGAAGGTTGAGGGCGGTAGACCACCGGGAACGACTGCAACCAGATGGGCAGGACAAGTGAAGACTACCACCAGTTTATCTTTTCAATGTGCCATGAGGAAAACCGGAGATTGTCCGGGATGGCGAAGATAGAGCAGAGATGTGACCAGCAAAGCCAGTGAGGTCACGACACTCAGAAATGAGTAAATCGATTTGTGATGATGATGATGATGATGATGATGACGATGATTAAACATTGTGGTGCAACACCCAGTTTCAGATACCACCAGCCGCCACTGATCAAATAGCCCTGCTGGTAAAATACCGGCTAGTTCGCAACCTCATGCAAGGGGGCGTCATGCCCTGCTACGTGTGCAGAGCCAACGTTTGAATATAACGCCATCCCGACCTTGTTCTTGAAAGAATGTCGTCTTTAACATTCATCAGCACGTTGTAATTTATCTTCGGTACCATAATTCTTCAGTCTAGGTGACATATTTTTGTTACGGCGACAGCATGGAAATGTCTAATTTTTCACGGAGGAGATCTCAGACTGTAATTAAGTAATCTTGAAGGAGATGAGTTTACAATCAACTCACGTCCGCGACATCCCACGTCGAGCTTCCTTATTAAATTTGGCCAGTCTTAATTGACGACAAACTAGCTGCTATATTAAATCCTATAATTACTGCCTTAAAAACAGGCTCTCCCGTTTCTATAATTTGTTTTAATGAGATGGGGTTTATCCAGCTATAAATATGCGATCCATTTATTAATTTGATGCACAATTATTCTCTCCTCAAGAATGACGTACCCATCATTAAAACGGTGAAGTCAAGGTTTTATCCTATATTTAGAAGGTAGCTTCGGTAAATAATTTTCTTCTAATCTACCTTTTGAAAATGAGCTCATTTATGTCCGGATGGTCTCTTACTTCAAGTTATAGGAAGTCTGAATGGTTTACATTGTAGTACTCAGATGGGTTTCAACAGGAGAGGCATGGTCTTATGGCTACGATAGTACGGGGAAGGGCTGGGAGTGGAAGGGAAGGGACCGTGGCCTTAATTAACGGCGTTTAACGTTCAAGTTTGGTTTTTCCTTCGGACTCAGTGAGGGATCCCACCTCTACTGCCTCAAGGGCAGTGTTCTGGAGCGTGAGACTTCGGGTCTTGATTAAAAATGGGGAGGAGAACCAGTACTTCGCTCAGGCGCGCCCTCACCTGCTATGCCGAACAGGAGCCTTTTGTGTGTTTATTGGGGGGTGGGGATTGGAAGGTATAGACAAGGAAGCGGTCGCGAAAAGTTACGTACCATCCTGGCATTTGTTTGGAGGGGAAGTGCAATTTACGTGGTGTGAAAATGGGTAACCACGGAAAACCATCTTCAGGGCTGCCGAAAGTGGGGGTTCGAACCGAATGTGAGCTGATAGCTACGTGACCCAAACCATACGGCTACTCGTTCGCTCGAGGCATGATTAATATCAAATGGTGGAGGTGGTTGTTATTTGAAGGAAAAGAAAAGACAACGAGATCATCAGACCTGAAGGAGAAAAAGGAAGAGTTTCGACCCCTCAAGGAATTCAGTGAAAGGACACTCAGAAAGACAGTGTCCTGGAGTTTCAGACTTTGAGTCGGGGGATACAACTGGGGAGTATCACCAGTACCTCGCCCAGGCGACCTCACCTGCTATGCTAAACAGGGACCTTGCGGGGGGATAGGAAGATTGGAAGGGTTAGACAAGGAAAAGGAATGGAAGCGGCCGTGGCCTTAAGTTACGCACCATCCCGGCATTTGTCTGGAGGAGAAGTGGGAAACCACGGAAAACCACTTCCAGGATGGCTGAGGTGGGAATCGAACCCACCTCTACTCAGTTGACCTCCCGAGGCTGAGTGGACCCCGTTCCAGCCCTCGTACCACTTTTCAAATTTCGTGGCAGAGCCGCGAATGGAACCCGGGCCTCCGGGGGTGGCAGCTAATCACACTAACCACTAAACCACAGAGGCGGACCCACACAACATTGAAAAATAAATACTGAAAGACAAGAATATCTATCCTTTTAAAAGTCCACCATTTCGTACGTTAGAGCGAGTATAGTCTTTCAAGTATGTTGGAAGTGTTGTAACATGGAATGGAAACTATACAGGAAAGATAAAGAGCAGGCTCTATGGTTAAATGGTTAGCGTTCTGGCCTGTGATCCAGCGGATCCCGGGTTCGATTCCCGGCTGGGTCGGGGTATTAACCTTAATTGATTAGTTCGTCTGGCTCGGGGCTGGGCGTGTGTGCCGTCTTCATCATTAGAAATCAAAGTAGAGACTTATCCTCACAGACATGCAGGTCTCCTAGAGACCGTCTACTAGAAAAAGATCTGCACCAGGCCTCTCCGGAAGCCATACACCACGATTATGCTCACTTCTTGCTACGGAAAAGGTTTGGTAAATGTTTTGTATGGAGCGTTGTGTTATGTGGTGCAAAACGTGGACGCTGATAAAGAAAGAAGAAAAATGTCTCGAAAGATTTTCGAAATGTGGTTATGGCGAAGGATGGAGGTAATAAAATTGACAGATAAGGCAAGAAGTGAGGAAGTTCTGAAGAGAGTTAACGAAGAAAGAGGCACTTTGAAAACAATAAAAAGGAGAGCTAGTTGGATAGCACACATATCGAGAAGATAATGTATAAAAAATCCTATGTAGAGGGGCAGAGAAGTTGAAAGAGTAGACGAAGACGAAGACGAATTGGAATTATAATCGATTTAAAGAGGGGTCAAATGTATGCTATATTGAAAGAAAGCGCTCAAGATATATTGAAAAAGAAAAAAAAAAAAAAAAAAAAAAAGGTTTTATTGCGTGCCCTCATGGCGTGTAACGGGCCGCTAGCGTACTGAAGTTAAAGGAGAGCTCCCATTCAAGATTGCGGAAGGATGGCCCGTTCCAGGTAAAGGCTGACAGACTGGAGACCTGCTTTGAGGACTAGAAATGTTGATATACGGTCGAAATTCTTAAATACTTAAATATCGATATTTTTGTGGTATCGAGAATATAATAGGCAATCAAAAAGTTTCCGTCCGACGGCCGTACAGTCCTGAATCGGGATACCAATCAGACAAAATCGCCGTGAGCAGTGAGGCGCTCATCTCACCGACCATTGAGGTTGAATATCCTCGTTTGGTAAAAGTTGTGTCCGTAACCGTCTGCTGCGGGAAGCGTCGATCCTTCAAGGTCGTTTTGAGAGGACCGATGGGGTGATAATCGCTTGGGAGAGATCAGGGCTATAGGGCCTCATCGCCTCATCTACCGCCCGCATTTTGTTATCCGTAATGGATGAGGCTGGCCTCCGAGATCGACCCGCGTCTTGTGTCGAAACGCGACCCGCACGGAACTTGGTGCACCATTCCACAACGGTGGTTTTCGACAGACATGCTGCCCCATACGTTGTCTCCATTCTCTGATGAAAGTCGACCGGTATTTGTCCTTTGGCAGCCAGGAGCAGAATAACAGCATTTTGGTCCTGTTTGGACGCATTTGGTAATAACTCGCCATAGTTTATGTGGCCGCATTTAACGCAAGCACCTCGGCACGACACGGCTGCCACCCTTTTCCTACATGTCCGTGCTTATATACCTGCATTGGAGTCGCGCTACGTTGCATGAATACTGCAACAACGCCCTCAAGCGGAAATTTTTGATCACGCCTTATATTTAATGATATTAGTGGTATCGAAAAGATCGTTAGGAATGATTAAGCAATAGTGGTATTAATCGAACGATGGATAGAAAATGATAATTAAGAGTAAAATTCGTGAATAGCCTATGACCCTGGAAGAAAGCAACGAAGTATTTTAATACAAATAAAGTCATGACCGATGACAGGGAAATTTGTCCTTATATTGTTGGTTATCCATTCAGTTACCTGTGCTCTACGTGTATACAGCTGCAGTTGGCCGGCTGCATGTTGTTGACATTTCTGACTTTGCTAGTAAATCTGAATTATTCTTCGCATATAATATTTCTGCTTTGGTGGTTTCTCGTAAAAATACTTTCAATTACGGAAATAGCCCCACCACCTAGTACAGTGTGGATGTACTGTAATTGACAAAATGGACAGTTAATTGGTACAGGGTAATAAACAATGTTCTAAACATGTCACATTCATTGGAAATATAACAAACGTTTGATCATGATTTTACACACACGTTATAGGTGCATTAAATATAAAGCGGAATTAAAATTAGCGGCTCTGGTAGCGAACGGCAATGGGCGGAAGTTTGAGAGGATGTTTGTGGGGATGCCCGGAGTAGGGGTCTTGATACGTCACACAACACAGAGCGACCACTCGCTTCAGTACGCCATGAGCGAGCATGGGGTACACAGGTCTATTGCCCACTGTATCATCATAAATTTTCTGGCGAGAGAAGGCCCCAAAGCGTCGGAAATTTCGAGAAAGCTCCGTGCACAATTTGTGGACGCAACCCTTTCAAAGAGCCAGGTGCATGAATGGCGCAAACACTTTTTAGCAGGATGGGAAGAAGAGGAAAATGAGCCCCACCAAAGACGACCACGGACAAGCATCACTTATTGAAGAAGATCGGCGCATAAACATTTCTGTAATTGCTTCACTCGTAGGAATAAGCTTTGGAAGTTTTCAAGCCATCATCAATGATGAACTTGACCTTTGGGAATTGTCTGCCTTTTGAGTTCCTCCTCTCTTCACCCAGCAACAAAAACATTCCGCCAGGATATTTGTCGAAGGCATTTGAATCGTTACGAGGAGGAAGGATATGCTATTTTGCATCGCATTGTGACTTCTGATGAAACTTGGGTTCATCATTACACCCCGGAGTCAAACAAGCAAGCACGGAGTGGTGGGAATAAGGTACAGCTGGGCCAGTTAAGGCCAAAACACGCCTTTGTGCTGGAAAGGTGCTTGCAATGTCTTTTTTTTTGGGACTATACGGGAATTTTGCTTGTGGATTTCCTGTACAAACGAAGGACAGTGAATTCAGCCAATTACTGCCGTCTTTTGGTTGAGGCAAAAGCTGCATATCGCAACAAATATCACCGGCAACCGATCCGAGATGTACTCTTTCTGCACGACAACGCAAGGCTACACACTACTAATGTAACACAGGAAATGCTTGAGGAAATGCTTTGGACACCTCTGGAACATCCTCCTTACATTCCATATTTGTCACCTTATGACGGCTACTTGTTTGGATCATTGAAAGAAGAACAGGGAGGAAAGCGAGTTCATGACGAAGCGGTGATAGAGGAGTACATTCACAACTGGTTGCACACACATTCTTCTTCTTTTCTCGAGGATGGCATCAGAAAGTTGCCAATTAGGTGGAAAAAATGTGTGTCAAATTCGGTAGACTATGTAGAAAAGAAAGGTACTTGTTGTGTATTTGTTGGTGGATTCAATAAAATTGTAGAAAATAATTCTGGTTTATATTTGTTTCACCTAGTATTTGATTGTCTTAATTAACAGGTTTTTCTTGGAACAGCCGTGATCCCAAATTTAAACAACAATATAATTTCAAATCCTTGTATTTTGTGAAAAGAAAATGATAGAGAGAGATATCATGAGAGAATAAGGGAGATAATGGAGGAAGAGACAACATGATGGAATGATAAAGTAAAGGAAAATGAAAAAAACTTGGAAGGAATGGAAAACACAAAAGACTCTGGTAACGAACGGAAATGGGTGGAGCTTTGAGAGGATGCTTGTGGGGATATCCGGAGTGGGGGGGTCTTGATGCATCACAAACACAGAACGACCACTCGCTTCAGTACGCTTCAGGAGCGAAAAGAGTTTTCAAAAAAGGAGTAGGCGAAGAAGAGTTGGGAAACTTTCACCCCAGATCTAAAGAAAGATTGGAATTGTGGGGAAAAGAAAATGATGTAGAATTATAAGAAACTCTAAGAATGAAACGGTGCACATAGGGTGTGTGATCAATAAAGAAGATATACTACTGACAAAACTGGAAGAGATAACGAATGGATGGAAAGATTATTTTAGTGAACTGCTAAATGTGAGAAACCAGACATGTGGGGAAGGTATTCTGGCAGCAGGAATCAGATATTACAATGGCAGAGGTGGAATGGAGTTTAAAAAATGGAAAAATCTCTGGGAATAGATGAAGTAGCCATAGAAATGATCAAGGCTGCAGGACCAGCGGGACTCCACTGGATTAATAGAATACTCAACTGTGTATGGAGAGAGATAAAAGTGCCCGAGATATGGGAGAAGGGGGTTATAATAGCAATATGCAAGAATGGAGATATGAAGACATGCGGTAACTACCGAGGAATCACCACCATTTCCCATAGCCAAGATAATGGAAAGGATATTGGAAAGAAAGAGAAAAGTTGGATTCAGAAGTGCAAGTTCAACTGTGGAAGCAATTTTAATTCTGAGACAGATCAAGAAAAAGAGCTAAGAATATGAGAAAGATACAGTAATGGATTTTATAGACTTAAGCATACGACAGCATTCCCAGAACAAAAGTTTGGGAAAGCCTGACACACAGGGGCATTGGCAAGAAACTAATAACAATGATAAGAGCATTAGACGATAACTGTTACTGATGTGTGAAGACAACAGTGGGTAGATCAGGATGGTTTGGAATTAGCAATGGGCTAAAACAAGAGAGCGTGTTGTCATCTTTACTGTTCATAATGTAGATGGATGACATCGCAAAGGCAGCAAGGGAAGATTATAGAGGAAAAGAATGAATGTAATGATGTTTGCAAATAATGATATGATCTCGGAAGAAGATGATGAGGAAGTACAACAGCAGCTGAATGTACTAAATAGAACAACTTTGGGGGAACTGCGAATCATTGTGGAGAAGAGCAAGGCAATGGTTATAAGTAGCGGAAGAAAAGAAGGAAAAGAAACTATCAAAATTGGAGACAAGGAACTGGAAACAGTAGAACACTTCAAATACTTGGGAAGTGAAGTGTCAGAAAATGGAAGACTGGATGTGAAAATTGGTAGAAGGATACAAATGACGAGTACCTTTAACCGCCAGGTGTGGAGATTTAATACGGAGTAAAGAAGTACCAATGAAGGATAAAGAAGTAATGTACAAGGGATGTTTCTTACCTACAATGACGTATGCAGCAGAAATCTGGAAAATGACTCAGAGAGATGATAGTATTGTACAGGCAGCTGAAATGAGATTCCTGAGAATAATAATAATAATAATAATAATAATAATAATAATAATAATAATAATAATATGGCCTCAGCTACCGTGTGCAGACATTTCGATTTGACGCCATCTGCTGTCTGCTCGTCAATTTTGACGTTAGGTCTACTATATGGCAGACCGAGTAAACCGAAATGGCTGAGATTTAATGAATTTTGTTGAGTAAACATTAAATGTGTCACCAGGGATCTTTTACATGCCGACATCGTACGACATGGAGTGTCGAATGGACTTTTTTTTTCCGCCCTTCAAAAATCGGACTACCTCAGCCGGGTTTGAACCTGCTATCTTGGGATCCGGAGGCCGACACTTTACCACTGCTCCACAGAGGCAGCTAGTCCTGAGGAGAATGGTACAGAAAACAAGAAGGGATAGAGTGAGAAACGAAGACATACGAAAGGAGCGAAATATGCAAAAACGAAATGACAAACTGGAACAGAAAATACTGAGGTGGTTTGGACATATCAAGCAAATGAAAGAAGAAAGACTGCCAAGATAATCACTGGAAAGGCAGATGTCTGGGAAGAGAGGATGAGGAAGACCATGATTGCGGTAGATGGACTCCGTGAAGAACAGCATAAGACAACAGAACCTGGCCTGGGACATGGTGTTGGATGAGAAATGGTGGAGAGGCAGGATGAAGTGAAGAGGAACCATATTTGCCCTATCCGGTGGCTGCTGAAAAAGGGGAAGTGATGATCATGATGATGATACGTCCGTCAGGTCATCAGGCCAGAAGCTGGTTGGATCCTCAAATAGCGCCACCAAAGGCTATGCATTTATAGGAAAACCACAAAAACTGATGGCAGCACCAAAATGAGGCGTACTAGGAAAGAAAGATGAGGAGTGAGGTAGTTTGCCATTGCTTTCCTCACTGAGACGGAAAGTGCTATTGTAGCACGACTAACCGTATGAGCAACACCTTTCATAACACTCAGATACACTGATCGTGCTCTGAATGTCATCACTCAGCCCACTCATACCCCAGCAGCTTCACAACCATGGATGAGGCTGGGACTTCGGAGAGGCCTGGTGCAGGTCTTTCGATTTGACACCTTATAGGCGACCTGCGCGCCTGTGTGGCTGTGTGGATGGGGCCCTACCTAGGATGATTTTTAATGCTTAAGACAAAACACATACACCCAGCCCCCGATCCATCGGAATTAACCAATTAAGGTTAAAATCCCCGATCCTGCCGGGAATCGAACCAGGGACTCCTTGGACCAAAAGCCAGCATGCTAAGCATATAGCCATGGAGTCGGACGAGACTTCCGTGGAAGCTACATTTTGGTCTGGCCTGTGTTGTGTCAAGAGATGGATGAAAAAGTGCTGTATCCATCAAGAAAAAAAAAACAGCAGGCAGTATGATGATATATCGATATTTCATTTTGATATCGATACCTTAAGTTTCGATATAGAATGAAATATCGATGTTTTAGTATATCGGAACATCCCTAGTGAGGACTGAAGCCACTAGTTACCGAACTTTTGCCATCATTTTCAAGTATAGTTGTGTGTGTACCAATTGGGTCATCCTACATTAAATCAATAAAACAGGCTGTTTTATTCGTAACAATAAAAATAATTACTGAGTTTTATGTGAAACTTGAGGACGTGTGCTAAATTGATTTATTTATGTCACCCTTGTTCCCACATCAGATTTGTTTTACTATTGTTTACTCCATTAAACATTTGATATAGCTTGGAATTACCGTGAGCATACAAGTCATTTCAGCTATTGTGTTCGTTAACTGAAATTTGTTGGAGGGAATTGAGTAACACCCGTGCGCTTGAGAATATAAACAGAATTCCAAGAGGGCGCTTATTGAACGTAGTTATTCGTAATAATTGGAATGGCATTCAATGAGCTCTGCTTCAATCGTTGTTCGGCTTTCTGAAGACGTGGCTTGAGGTAAGGAATTTGTGCGTACATTACTATTAAATGGAGAAGGAACTAGGAGTCCATGCATTTACTAGGCTCCATTTACATTCCTATGAAACAAACAACACTGGTTTAACTAGATCTCATTGACAACTATTACAGGTATTCATTTGTTTTACGTAATTATCGTGTAGGAATAATTCCGGTAACTTGGTGAATGGGTTCTCGCTTCCATCTTCGACAGATGTGACAAACTCAACGCAGCACACAAACTGTCACTAAAGCCATTACAACAAGAAGTGCATTTCGAAGAACTCCAAAATATACCATTACAAAATTGTTGTCAGATATGTTGCGGAGGCCTTACTGATGAACAGGTAAAAGTCAAAAGACGTGTCCTCCGGAAAATGTATGGGTCAAGATGCTCCCGGATGGAACCTGTCGACTGAAAGCGAACTCGTGAACTGTACCAACAGTTGGAAACGGCCAACACTAGGATGCGACGTAGGCGGCTGAAGTTTTACGGGAACCTCCTCAGCATGGAGAAGGCAGGTTTTCGATTTAAAAAAACAACAACTAAAAACAAAACCTTCTCACTCATCAAAGGCGACAAGACTGGAATCATGTGGCTCAATGACGTAAAAATGAACTTCCGCTGGGATTTCTCATAATGATGTCTCAGAGCACTCCAAATTTTGTAAAATGGTGAACTCCTGGTCTCCTCCACCAAAGGTTGTTGAATATCGCAAACCTCTTTCTCAGGAAGGGAATGAAAAACTAACAGCAGGGCTCAAGAGGTATTGGGAACGAAGCAGAACATCCAAAAAAGAACTAATTTTATGTCCTCCCTAGTGGGCTTAAATCAATAAGTCATCATCTTGATGGCTTCTACCACAGTCAGATGAGAAGACAGTCGAATGCCGGAAATGGTAGACATTCTTCTAACTTTGGTTTCTTCTTGAGATTTTCAGAAACTAGCTCCAGATCTGAGAAGCTTATTTCCAAAATGTACCAAATCCAAAATTCAAATTTAGAGGAGAGAAAAAGCCACTCAGAGTGAATAATTTTAACTAAAAATTCATTTTAAAACTTTTGTTATGCTCAGATACAATAAGTGCATTATTATACAAAGTATTTCTGTTAAAACGTTTGCAGTTTAAGACATAATAAAGGAAAAGGATGAATTTAGTACTTTTTTACACTAAAAATCTAAATACTTCAATTTGAATGTTCTAAATTTTACTGTAGTCATCAGGACGCTGACTGTATTTAAATATACAATGACTAAAATTAATTTACAGTGAAGGCACAGGTTAGTTAAATAATATTAAATGAAATCATCGACCACAACAATGTAAATTAAACAAAGTGTTCTGCTGTTGCCTGTCACATGTTCTGGAAATGCCTTTTCAATGGCTGCATGGATACATCATATTTTGGCCAATTCATCCCGTGGAAACTGGTACTTATTGGCATCAAACTTGATTTTCAATGCCCCATTTGGCAAGGATTTGGTCCGTTTTGACAGTTTATTTTTCTTTCTTATTATGGAGCTTCCTATCAATGTATATTTTCCGTTATCATAACAATTTTGAAATTTTTGGACTTGGTATCTTTTGGAAAAAAAGCTTCTCATTTATCTCGGTATGATATCTTACTTAAAGTCATAGGAAGTCTAGAAGTATGTGTGAGCCGGCCCAGATATCTATGTCATGTACCTAGAAAATCGTTTTCAGACTTCTTATTTATCTCTTACAATCAACTAAAGGCACTGCCTTATCTGTGACACTATACTGATCTATTCAGAGCGGACCTATCGTTCGGGAGCAGAACATCTCAGGCAGGGACGAATTCAGAATTTACTTTTTGTGAGGGCTGAATTAAATACACATCCACACTCAGAGCACAATATAAATGTACTGTTTTGGGTAGCAATAATTTAAGGCATTGCAAACATTATAAGAAAACACGTTTTTATGAAATAAATTTCATGAATTTACAGTACATACAAAATATGAATCCACTAAATTTTAAAACGCTTGATCTAAACTAAATCCCATTTTGTGAGTAACGTAAAATTCAAAGATTAAGCCGTACAGAAAGTCACTCATATACCATATTTGAAGCACGGAATCCAGACTTCTAGGATCTTTTTCTTGAAGAAAATTTGATTAAAAAATTATGCCATACAGAACGTCACTCTCATATACAACATTTGAAGCACAAAATTCAGTCTTCTCGCACTTTTTCTTGAAGGAAAATTGATTCTTTAGAATTGACTACAGTATCGTTGTTGATATTGGGATTTATAAGTCCACATAATCTGATTTAGCCTATTATGTTCCTAAAATAAATCTTGATCTGCACTACTAGTAGATACAGGAGGAATACACCTTACTTTAATTAATATGAAAACATTTGGGCATTTATTTAGGCCATCAGTACCAGATAGCTGCGTCACAGTTTCAGAATTACAAGCTTGATATCATTGTAAAATTTCAGCTGCTAATACTTTGGATCTTAAAATGACCAAATCCTCTTTCTAGAGTTCTGCCAGTTTTATAGACTGCGTCATATCTTTTTCTGTGTCAGTTTCTGACGAAGGAAAAGTACACATCTATTACGTTAAAATCCCACCATATTTCTGAAAGCTCTCTGAAATACCATTTACTGAATTATCAAGCTAAGACAATTATTCTTCTACAGTAAAACTTGGGACATTTGACCTTTTAGACCTATGTTTAACCATTCTAGGAATATTTAGTTTCACATCTAAATATTATGCCAATTCAAAGACGTTCTTGAAGTTAGCATTTGCATTCTCTTCTTCACTCATTAAGAAATATCTGAGATTATCAGGAAATGTAACTGCCGATATAATTAATTTGAAGCTCTTCAGTAAGGCTAGGTGAGATGTCCCTGCGTGATAGTAGAAATGTAATGAACTCCATTTGCTGTATTGTGAGCAATAGAATGTTCGTATTTGATGAAGAGTTCTTGTCATTTCAAATTTTTATATCTTACAAAGCTTAAGCAATTGGGAGCGGAAGCTGGACTATCTTAAAAGACTGAATCATGTCTCTATACCCATTTACTCTAGCATACAGAAGTTGTTTCAGTTTCCTTCTATGTTTTCTGAGAAGGCATACTACTTAAGTAGTTCAGTAAAACGAGCAGACACTGGAGTGTTGAAGAACTGCCTAACTTACTGAATATTGTAACAAATTCTACTGATAGTGGGATGTACATGAAGCATTTAAAACTGCCAAGTTTAAATAGTAAGAAACACAGTGGATATACAGTGAATACGGAAGGCTTTCAAGAACGAGTTATTGGATCCCATTGAATTTGCCAATCATACCAGCCACAGTTACAATTACAGTTTGCTAGTCCATCTGAAATACGTTGTGCTAAACTTTCACCTCACAGATTTTCTAGAGATAAAACTGGTACCATTTGTTCATATACTGTACCCTTCTAAGCCATTATAGATTTACGAGCAATTGAATTCGAGGTAGCTGCCGTTCTGAGGAAATCTACCAACTTATCTCTGGTTGCCTAAGACCTGTAGAAAAAGTTTTACTGCTTAGCCGAAATTTCTCCACCAGATGTCAGGCACGAAGTCGCAGTCAGAATTGAAAGAACAAAGGCAGACAACTTGCTGTGGCAAAATACTGGTCACCAAGTAATATTTAATGCAGGTTCTCTCTGTAGAGTTTTTATAACATATAATTGACGGTCGTGATGTGATTGTTGATAGTACCAATAAATATTCACCTTTTATAGCGTAATTATTATGTTAATCTTATGCCTGTTGCTCACGGTAAAATTTTCTGTCAAATTTATTGTGCATTAATTTAAGTTGATAACATTTCTGTTGCTCACGGTCAAATTTAAGTTTTATAAAACTTTTCATAAAATAGGACATGTTCTATTCCGTAAAATTAATTTTACAAGACAAGCCGATCAGCGAAGCTGACATCACGATGATGATGGCGCTACGTCGTGAGAAGATTGTGAAGCTCGATTGTAAACAACACCGCCGTCTCGATCCTCTTATCCTGCCTGCTCTATGCCACTAGTTTAACACAAGAAGGCGCAACTACCAATAGTTCCCCAAGTTGCCGTAAGAGTGCAGCAGTAGACGTACAATCTTCGCTGTCAGTGTGGGTGTAGCACTGTGCTTAGCCTACAAGGAATACAAAGCCTGCCCAATAGCCACTCATAGCTGTCCGCCCTGTGGATGCTATATTTGCCGCTAGAGGGGCTGCAATTCAACCTCACATGAACACCTCGATTGGCGGGGTTTCTACACGTTGCATGCTTACTGGTGACGTTTACTACGAAAGTTGAATGCTAATATTGATAGAAATAATGAAACTCAATAATGATTTTGTTTTGTCCGAATTCTTGGCTGAATGGTTAGCGTTGAGGCCTTCGGTTCAGAAGGTCCCGGATTCGATTGCCGGCCGGATGGGTGATTATAATCACGTCTAATTAATTCTTCTGGCTTGAGAACTGGTGTTTGTGTTTGTTACAACACTTTTCCTTTCATATTCAGACAACACACTACACTTCCAACCACCACACGAATTTGACAAGTGATTACTAGACCTCGGATTTTTAGGTGCTAAAATGTTATTTTGGCTGCCTAAAACAGACTCTCAAATAGGCTCTACAATATTTTTTTTGGCAGCTGCAGTTTTACGTATCTTAATATGCATTATTTAAAACACCGTGTTGATTTTGCTAAATCGCCGGGCTGAGTGGCTCAGACGGTTAAGGCGCTGGCCTTCTAACCCCAACTTGGCAGGTTCGATCCTGGCTCAGTCCGGTGGTATTTGAAGGTGCTCAAATACGACAGCCCCGTGTCGGTAGATTTACTGGCACGTAAAAGAACTCTGCGGGACTAAATTCCGGCACCTCGGCGTCTCCGAAGACCTTAAAAAGTAGTTAGTGGGACGTAAAACAAATAACATTATTATTATTATTTTGCTAAATTGATTATAATTCGTTAAGGGGAAATATAAAACAAGTTTCACTCACCTCTTTGCTGCAAACGCCGCAGAATATGATTTTACCCTCCGATGTGAAATGGATAAACTCTTGTAAATTGAGGATGAATTGGAATCTGGCACTTTCGGCTTAATTTACACACTGACCAAATGGGAAAAGAGTATTGTTAAAATACGTCAATCATATTACAATGGTGTACAATTGTGTTGCGTACCGTGTTGTAAACAAGGCTCTAGAAATAAAGTTCCTGGAACTAGTTTCCATGAATTCCCTTGCCAAGAGCCAACTAGGGAATTATGGATTAAAGCAATAAGCAGACGAGGTATGGTACAGGAAATACGCAGACCATGTGACGGCAAAAATTAAGTTACTTATTATTATTGCTCCTGTTCTGATGATAATAATTTCCTTATTCTGTTGTGTAAGTGATACCAAGGATAAGTTACGGAACCCTAGTGACCGCTCCTTCGAGTGCTAAAATGGCATATATTGGAGGGTATTTGGTAAGAGTTGTCGAAGACCACATGCCATATCAAGAGCGTGTTGATAAAATTAATAGTATCCAGAGCCCATCTCCACTAAGGTCATTAATAAAAATCAAAGACAGAGGTGGTCTCACGTCCCAGGTATCCAAAACCAAGTTTTGTTTCACTGCTGAAGAAACTGGGGCAAGTAAGAGACGAAATGTTGTCGGTAACGCTGAGCAGTCCAAAAAATAGAACAAACATTAATCGAAATACTGTTGCCACGTGTTGCTAAAAATCCTATTCTACAGTGTGGGAAAAGTGATCATCCTAAGGAACTAAGCAGAATAATACTGTACAAGTTTCTGCACCCCTCTGTCACTAACTACTCTAATAGCATGACAGATGAGTGAGTATCGCCGAGAATACTTCTCGAGAAGTAAAACAATTTATGAGAAGAAAATATCAAGGGGCCGATGACCTTCGATGTTAGGCCCCTTAACACAACAAGCATCATCATCATCATCAAGCAGAAAATATCAAGGAAAATAGTTAAAGTAGTTCCTTTTCTCTGAAAATCTACGGTGCGGTAGTAAAAATATCTAGTGCAGACCTTATATCCTTTTAAATGCCAGACATAAATTTCGACAGTTATATTTGTTATCTGAAATGAAAATCCACAACTGAATTGAACTCCTAGGGGTAAAAGGTGAACATTTATTATTTTCTACTTCATTCTGCTCACTAACGTATATAATATACAGGAAGTATAGTGTAGAGGTAAATTTGTGCAGGTTTTATCTCCCGTTAACAATGCTACTGAGTGCTGATGCGAGGTGATATACTAGCGCTGCAGTGGTCAAGACGCGCACTGCTAGGCGGACACTGTTTCTGAAGAGAGCACTGTGAGTGAGCAGGCTTTGTATTCCTTGTAGGCTAAGCACTGTGTTATTGGTGCATGAATGTGTGTGAAAACCTAAGTTATTTCGCACAATGAGTAAAAGTGTCCTGTCTTTTCCGTTCGTACAAGAGATATCGTGCAAAGAACTGTGAAATGAATTAATCGTGCTATGTTTATATATATTTCAAAAGTGATTTTAAGGTGTTGGTACTTGTTTCTTTCCGTTCGTGCAAGGTATATTTTTCGTAGAACTGAAACTTCAGATTCTTTCCCCGAAATATTCAACTGTTGTGTACCATTTTGCCAATCTCGGCAAGGTGGTTCGCAGTCAGAAAAGGTATGACTCAATGAAATACCGTCTAGAAGGGAATTAAGAGAAAAGCGGCTGTCGGCTTTATCTAGGCAAGGACCTAATAAAGTAAGTAATTGGATATCCTCAGATTTCTCTCGCATCTGTGCCTTTACACATTATTTCAGAAGGTGATGGAGCCTCCGCGGCTCAGGCGGCAGCGCGCCGGCCTCTCACCGCTGGGTTCTGTGGTTCAAATCCCGGTCACTCCATGTGAGATTTGTGCTGGACAAAGCGGTGGCGGGACAGGTTATCCTCCGGATACTCCGGTTTTCCCTGACATCTCTCATTCCACTAACACTCTCCAATATAATTTAATTTCACCTGTCATTCATAAACATTGCCCCGGAGGAGTGCGACAGGCTTCGGCAGCCGGCACAATTCCTATCCTCGCTGCTAGATGGGGGCTTCATTCATTCCATTTCTGACCCGGTCGAATGACTGGAAACAGACTGCGGATTTTTTCCAGAAGGTGATTAAAGCCGTGGAGGAGAGTGGATTCCTTGTGATAAGATTGGTGACGGACAATCACAAAACAAAACGTCTTCATGTTTAGACAGTTTGGACAACCTCAGATATCTAGACGATAATATTCCAATCAAACTAGGAACAGGAAATCAAATCCTAATTTGCGGGTACTAGGTTCGTGTTGTTGAAGAGAGGATGGAGTGTGACATTTGTGTCAGCAACATCTCACTGCCTAAAGCTTCGACACCGCTAAATGGAACTGATTATGCATCAGGACAGAGGAGGAGTTCGATACCCAAAACCTTGTTTTGTTGCTCTGGTGAAGCATCTGCAGGAGTTAAGGTGCTGTGCCCTATTGTCGAAGACCTTCAAACGTACGAGCGTAATACGAGGACTTCCGACGTCTTCCCTTTCAGAATACCGGGCGAGTTGGCCGTGCGGTTAGGAGCGCGTAGCTGTGAGCTTGGATCCGGGAGATAGTGGGTTCGAATCCCACTGTCGGCAGACCTGAAGATGGTATTCCTTGGTTTCCCATTTTCACACCAGGAAAATGCTGGGGCTGTACCTTAATTAAGGTCACGGCCGCTTCCTTCCCATTCCTAGGCCTTTCCTATTCCATCGTCGTCATAAGACCCATCTGTGTCGGTGCGACGTAAAACAAATAGCAAAAAAAACAAAAACAAGAAAGAAATCTCCAGAATGTGTTTTGTTACAGTGTGAGGTCAAAGAACATCAGCAAACTGTTAGTGATATTATCCTAACCAAGTTCGTAAGATCTCTATTATTTGATATTGCGTTGGCAGGAACACAAAAAGTACGGTACCACTCCAAGCCTTCGTCCAGGAAAATCTTTAAATTGTGGATGAAGAGGCCAACTGCGACTTCATACAGTTAATATTGTCGATATTTAATATTACTGATGTAATTTACGAGCTTCAGTAAACATATGGCCATACTGCATAGTGTTTTGTAGGCTGTCGTCATTAGAATAAGTTTAGAGCATTGTGTGTCTATGTCTGCCATTTTGTCGCAGCGTATTCGCAAAAAGGCTAGCATAGAGCAGGCAGTGTAGGAGGATCGAGACGGCGGTGGTAAACTAACACTTCTTTCTAAAATGGCAGTTTCCAGGTGGACTAAGGAAGCTGTTAGCGTTTTACTGACGAATACCTGAAATATCCTTGTTTGTACGAAGTTAAAACGCCACTTTACCACAACAGAAATGCAAGAAGAGAGGCAGAAAACACAATCGCCGAATTCCTATATGAATGCTGGTCTTCTAACCTCAACTATTTTTCGACCAAGGACAGCAATCCTCTACCTTCTTCTCTTCTTTCGATCCAATCCCGAGTCCAGCATTTCCTGGCATTTCTTTTCTTCCTTTTTACCACTGTGTAACATATAATTGCAGCTAAAGCAGCAAGTTTTGCTTTGTTCGTTGGTGTAATACTCTCAAACCGTTGCCTACGAGATAAGTACAGGCCTCTGCATGCGCGGTGTTTTCAAGCACTAAATTGGCAGAGCAGTAGCAGTTCAAATACCGCCGCTAGATGTCAGGCGAGCCCTCCATTCTTTAGCACGATCCCAATTGGCATTACGAGAATAATTTGCACATAAAAGCACATTAAGGAGGTAAAACATTGAGTTTTGAGTAAAAAAGCGATATTTCTATGATTTCTAATAAATAAAAATAAATGTATCACACAGTAATTCAAGAAGAGCTCATACAGTCACGTCGTATAATAGCGACCGGAAAGATCACATCCAAGTAGAAATGAAAATACTTCACTGTATATTTAAAACCACTTCAGTATTCACATAGTAGGATTTAATATTATGAAAACTTCACTTACCGATATGTTTCTTGTGGTAATTGCGTCACGTCGTGTAGGCTACATCTACAACTTCATAACTTTCCTGTTGAGTGGCTTAAAACTGTACTGCTTCGCACGACCGTGTTTGTCCGTCACTTTTCTGCCAACATTGTCCAATAGAGGATTCAACAACTTGATGAGCAAAAGAGAGCAAAGTTTATCATTGTCACATTTACTGCATTTCAGTTCATTAAAAACCTGGTTTTACAGTACTTAAACAGTTTTGCTCTAACATTTCTTCTCGGCTAAAGTGGAATAGCATTAGAGCAAAAATCCACAAGAAGTAGCACCAGAGAGACAAACGATGGCTTAGGGTATATAAGTCCGCCTCTATCTTGTCTCTGAATCAGCATATTCAGTGGTGCGTTTGTGCTGATTGTTGTGAGCATGTCCAGGCAGTGATCGCAAGTTGTGTTCTTTTCAGCCACTCTTACAAGGTAACCACATACAAACGTCACGGATGCTGCTTTCAACGTTGTTGGACAAGCTGAAAAAAAATAGGAAAGAAAATTTTTGTTTCAAAAAACATGTTAACATTGGAATTAATATAATGTGATTATTCGTACTTACTACTTAAAGGGCGCATTAATATTTCCATCGCAGAATTTGGTAGCTGAATTTCTGACATCTCCATCTGAGTCTCTTTATGCTGAGTTCCGAGCCAATTTTGTGAAAAATTATCAGGATTCATCTCGACATTTGCATGCATAGATGTATGATTCCACTTTTCAGCGTGGTCTCAATTCCATGCGTACAAGCACGAGCATCCATCATATCATTAAATCCTCCCAATTGCCTGAGGTGACTAAAAAACAGTTCAATATCGTCACTGGAGAAATTTCGCGTTAACACATAGTGGAAGCCCATAGTTAACAAGTACTTGATACACGCAACCGTCGACTGTGTAGTAATGTCAAGAGCACGGTAAGTCTCCGTACTTAACGTCTCATTTTTGTTTCTTCCTGCACCCTGAAGTTTCTCAATATAAGGCAAAAAGGTATCAGTTAGCCATTCAAGTCTTTCATCACTAACGGAAAAGAAATGCAACTTATCAGAATTTCGTGAGAATAGAGCATGAGTTCGATTGCAAACATCGTGGATATCGAACCACTTTCTCATTACATTCATGAAGTGTACCGTAGCATTAAGACTCTCCTTATCGGGAAAATGTTCACTTGCAACAGAACTACAGGTTTCCAGAGCAGCTGTAATTGAGACTGAAAATAAAAGTTTCGCACGCTTAACGTTCATTTTCTCAAAATTGGAGGGGTATACCATCTTTCTGGTCAAGTAGCGAACTGGAGAAAAAATTAAGTTCCTCTGTAGTCTGTACAGAGTTTTTACGTGCTTTCCTGAGATTTCTTTTCCGTCATCTTGAAATGACTTTTCTAGAAACTGTGACCGAACATTCTTGATTATGTGACTTTGATCATAGCTCAGAAATAGTTTGCGAGTTTCATCTAAAGGATGGGCCGTTTCTGGTTTAACATGCCCACCACATAACTTTTCATACATAGACACATTCACTTTGGCATTATCGGTCACGATTCTCAACACCGTAAATCCTATTTCTTCTACGGCTGCTTTTACTTGCAGTGTTCTTCTTTGGAGCTCAGTTCCGTCCAAATTACAGCAAAAGAAAAACGCCACGGGGATTCGAAATCTTGCTGCCAGACCTCTGAACATAAAGCAAAGCAATCTGTTAGCTAATTCTCCTTCCGTAGCAAGTTCATTACCCCCATGAAACTGGTCTAATTGTCGATCATATATAAGTTTAGGCTCTATTGCCATTTCGTCGATAATAAGAGAGCCAACCTTTTCCTGTTCCGTAGAAAGTGTCTGTAATTCTGCTTCCAACCTATCTTTTATCTCCTGTGTAACTCCTCTTTCTCCAGATGATCTGCCAATATATTTCATTAGCGTACTTTTGTGTGGCAAATGCAATATTTCCATCTGCCTAGCAAATTCGTAGCCTTTTGGCGATTTCCTCTGCCACAGAACACAAATTTTTATAATATCTTCTGTATACTGTATCTTTTTCTTGCCAAATGCCTTCAGTTGTTCAAGTAAAAACGTAGCTTTCAAGTCCTTCGCTTCACTAGAAACCTGAAGTGTAGCAAAGAGTTTATCTGCATACGATTTTCTCTTTCGTTTCTTCACTTCAGCAAGCAACTTCCTATTCTTGCACCTCAATTGTTTTATGATAAGGTTTTTCCTTTTGAGAGTACGCGATGCCAGTTGTCTCGCATTTACCTTAGTTGTGGAAGTTGACTGTACTTTATACTGGGGGGTCATGTCAACTTGGACTGAAAGTGAGATGTCTTTTTCGTCTTCTCTTTGCTCTACTTGTACGTCATGTGAAACATTTAATGTTCGCTACATACTACAGATTTTGAGGAAGGTTGCCACATGCTATTTTTCTCGTCACCCCGACGAGAAATAACTTTGATCCATTTTTCTTGTAATCCTGCATTTACTGGGAACTCGTGGAAAGAAATCCCACTACCTTTCTGCAGTTTACTTTTGCAGAATGGAACACAGCAATAAACCATTGTTTATCACGTGCAATAAACATCCTGTGAATAGAATGTTTACAGTAAATAACTCTCTCGGCGCCAAATACAGAACCTTGTATATCTATATAAATAAAATTGTAGGGGGTCTGCTGTCTGTAATTTATTTTGCTTTGCCAATTTTTCAGATATTTATCCGTTTTAGGTCAACTCAAGACCGAATCGGTGGTTTTTACGTTTCGTGTCTGTTTGTTTGTCTGTTTGTCTGTTTGTCTGTTTGTCTGTCTGTTTGTTTGTCTGTTCCACCATCACGTCGAAACGGCTGGATAGATCTCAACCAAACTTCATATTTAGAGTAATTTCATCCCGGGGATGGTTTCGATATGCATATCATTTTAAAATCTTTCAATACTCAGGGGGTTTATAGGAAAACCAGAATGGTTTTTCCACCATCACGTTGAAACGGCTAGATAGATCTCAATTAAACTTCATATTTAGAGTATACTCATCCCGGGGAAGGCTTCCATATGCATATCATTTTAAAATCTTTGAATAGACGGGGGGTTTATAGGAAAACCTGAATGGTTTTTCCACCATCACTTCGAAACGGCTGGATAGATCTCAACCAAACTTCATATTTAGAGTATACTTATCTCGGGGAAGGTTTCTATATGCATATTATTTTAAAATCTTTGAATAGACGGGTGGTTTATAGGAAAACCAGAATGATTTTCCTCCATTTTCTCTTATACTATTGATTTTCTGTAAACTTCGTTTACCGTACGTGAAACGTCTCTTCATTATAAACAACTTTCGTTATGTTCATAATTTACCTTACTCTTCACATGACGGAGAAATTTACAATTTTCCGCTGGTATCATGCTCTGCATTGAGTGACCGACAGACCGACAACGAACCTACAGGTTACCATGGCAACGTCTCTGACTGCATGCCAGCAGGGAAGTAACGTATTGCCATTTTCCTCATCATGCTTTTAAATTCGTGGTTGTTCCTTGGGTAGAAGGCAAGAGAGGCGTCAATCGGCCTATCTGCGGGATATTGGCGGAATATCGTTGGATATTATAACCGCCCTCGAATAGATTAAGTAATAACACCATTAGTCATCTTCTTATTATTTGTTTACCTAAGAATCACTGACCTAAATTTCTCCTCTGTTACCGCTTTATTATATCCATTACTCACACTAGCATAATTTATTGAGGGGCATTTGATTTTCCAATACATTCACTTGGCATTTACATATTTGTCGTTATCCGGCTGTCCTCAGTTATAATCCACTTTCTATTACTTTAAACTTTCTTAACTGTATTATTTCTTCCTTAATTACGCCGTATGTACGCGAGTGCTACAAACTACTGGATGTATTTCCATCAAGGCTCATATTTAGAATACACCTGTCCTAGATAGGTTTTAGGGCAAATATTGTTTCTAAATCCCTGAACTGGCTGGGGGTTTATACGAAACCGAAACAGTGATTTTGCACTTTCACAAAATATACACAACCAAACTTAATGGAAATCTACCTACCTTGGTAGATAATAATATCTAAACCTTTTTTCTCATGTGCATCATTTCGATACGAGGATTAATAAGGAAGATATCATTAACGGACCGTTTTTCTGTACAAGTCCCATCGGACTTAACTCCCGAGCGGGTGCGTGTAAAGCGTACTCCTTACAATTTGAAAACTACTGAAGACATTCGAACCAAAATTTATATTTAGCATCCACCTGTCCAAAGGTAGGTTTTAAACGTAAATAACATTTCATGTTCCGGAATGGACTGGCGATTTATAGGGAACCGAAATGGTGATTTTACTCTTCCACAACATATACAGAACAAGACCAACCTGACTGGAAATCGACCAAACGTGATGGAATTCCACCTCTAAACCTTTTTTTCATGTGCATTCTTTCGTCAGGAGGATTACTAAGGGAGATATCATGAATGGTCACTTTTACAGGTTAAGTCCAGCGGACATAGCCCAAAAGGTGTTTTACATGGAGCAGATTCCTTATCTATATAAATCAAATCGTAACGACTGTGTGCCTCTACACTGACTATTTTGGCGAAATTTTCGTACAGCTTTCCGTTTAAGGGGTAATAATGACCATCCCCATAATTTTTGGTTTAGTTTCCTGAAAGTCCTAATTTTTACCCGCCTCGCCCAAAATCCAAATTGCGCCATAATCTGCCAGAAGAAAAAGAAGATAATTGAAATTTGACAAAATTATACGTTTTAGCCTGTAACGAACGGAAAACATCCTAGATCATTAAATTTTTCACTTTTTATCCCCGAAGAATATCGAAATATGCTGGCAATTTTAATGATGGTGCACACCTTCGGAAATTCCTATCACATAACGGATTGCACAATCTCCGTTCAATTTGGAATGATCTACAACCGTGGTCTTATGACTTTTTGCCGTATCTGTATCCCTTTTACGTTTGATTTTTCTCTTTAATCGATGTTAAGTCAATTTGGAATTTTCACATGCATAATTCATACTTTCAATTACTTATATGAAATACAGAATCATTAAACTCTTCACGAAAATTGGTCCACCCAGTAGCCATATGTGAGCCAAATGCTATGTATGTATCCGAAAAGTAATGTAATGTGAGATAATCTTACAAAACCTTTACCCTCTTCCACGTTTCTAACTCAATCTGACCCAAGAATAGATTACATATCATAGGACCAGCCATTTAGGCCACTAAATCCGGCGTGTCTTATGGTATAATCCTTTGTCGATATGACGTACGTTTAGTAGCAGTTAATCTGTAAATGAAGTTCTTCAATATTGTAAACAGGCATATACTTTCGTATGTCGATCTATATATATTCACTGATGTCGATTATTAGCGATCGAGAAATGGTGGGTCTGCTATTGTAATCAGTACTCTCCACACCGACTTTGACTGGCAGTAGGAAAGGGTTCCTTCTCCAACTCCTGTGTAACTGTCATTAGTAAGGAAAGCCTACAATTGTAATGAATAGTTCCCTTCTCGATTTGACTTGCAGAAGGCAAGTGAGCATGCAGTTTTGTTTAAAACTCCCCTACCCGATTGTGTTTGGCAGTAGGCAAGGGTGCCTATCATTATAAAGAAATGTCCTCATCTAAAATGTGACTGGCATTAGGCATAGTGGCCTGCTATTTTGATGGAAACTCACCAACTTGGTGTGACTGGCAGTAAGCTGGCTGGCAGTAGGAAAATGGGCCTGGCATTATAATGATAACTGCACAACTCAATTTCGAGTGATAGTAGGGTAATTGCCTGCCATTACAATAGAAACTCCTCAACTGTAATCTGTCTGGAAGTAGGAAAGGGGGCTGCCATATTAACGAAAACTCCCCAAATCGATTCTGTCCGCGTAGTAGGCAATGGAGCCTGCAATTATAATGTAAGCTTCCCAACTCAATTGTGAATGGCAGTAGGCAAGTGAGCCTGCCGTTATATCACAAATCCGTAACAAACACTTTACATTGGAAACAACGTACGGGGAACTCCCCATGCTCTTTCTCGGATAACGCTAAGAGACATGCAATTTTAAAACAATCTTATTTACTGCATGTACACTGTTTACTTCGATAACCGAATACAATGTAGAATACCGTAGCGAAGCACGGGTACATTCGCTAGTTCATGAATATTCATAAAAAATTATCTTAATTTTATGTTTAAATAGAAACTATGTACTCACCACAAGCTGAATACACAAATCAACGCTTTATATAATTAATTTTAAGGCCTATATCACCTAAAAACTCACTAACTTAACTTTTTGTTCACTATTTCCGTATAAGTCTATTTTAAACAGTGGAGGAGTAACACGCAGTCTAGCGGCGAGTCTGGAACTAGAACGTATTGCACGCTGCATAAGCTGCCACGCGGAGGCCTTATTACTAATCACGTAGGCAACGCTCAAACACACTGTAAGTTGAACAGCTGATTCTTGGTTTAAAAGTTTATCGATAGATGGCAGCACATACACATCTTAGTTCGGAAGTGAGTTCATAGATGGCCATCCTGATGCTTCCACGGATTTTATAAAATCACAACTTGTTTTCACCAAATTTTTATAAAATTAATTGTACAAGTTTTGCGAAACATTTTGCCGTGAGCAATAGGCATTCTACTTTTAGGATTTATGTAGCTTTTGACATGACAAATAAATAAATAAATAAATAAATAAATAAATAAATAAATAAATAAATAAATAAATAAATAAATAAATAAATAAATAAATAAATAAATAAATCTATCTATATAAATAAAATTGTAGGGGGTCCGCTGTCTGTAATTTCTTTTGTTTTGCCAATTTTTCAGATATTTATCCGTTTTAGGTCAACTCAAGACCGAATCGGTGGTTTTTACGTTTCGTGTCTGTTTGTTTGTCTGTTTGTCTGTTTGTTTGTCTGTCTGTTTGTTTGTCTGTTCCACCATCACGTCGAAACGGCTGGATAGATCTCAACCAAACTTCATATTTAAAGTATACTCATCCCGGGGAAGGTTTCGATATGCATATTGTTTTAAAATCTTTGAATACACGGGGGGTTTATAGGAAAACCAGAATGGTTTTTCCACCATCACGTCGAAACGGCTGGATAGATCTCAACCAAACTACATATTTAGAGTATACTCAACCCGGGCAAGGTTTCGATATGCATATCATTTTAAAATCTTTGAATACACGGGGGGTTTATAGGAAAACCAGAATGGTTTCTCCACCATCACGTCGAAACGGCTGGATAGATCACAACCAAACTTCATATTTAGAGTACACTCATCCCGCGGAAGGATTCGATATGGATATCATTTTAAAATGTTTGAATAGACGGGGGGTTTATAGGAAAACCTGAGTGGTTTTTCCACCATCACTTCGAAACGGCTGGATAGATCTCAACTAAATTTCATATTTAGAGTATACTCCTCCCGGGGAAGGTTTCTGTATGCATATTATTTTAAAATATTTGAATAGACGGGGTTTTACTGGAAAAACAGAATGGTTTTCCTCCATTTTCTCTTATACTATTGATTTTCTGTAAACTTAGTTTACCGTACGTGAAACGTCTCTTCATTATAAACAACTTTCGTTATGTTCATAATTTACCTTACTCTTCACATGACGGAGAAATTTACAATTTTCCGCTGGTATCATGCTCTGCATTGAGTGACCGACAGAACGACAACGAACCTACAGGTTACCATGGCAACGTCTCTGACTGCATGCCAGCAGGGAAGTAACGTATTGCCATTTTCCTCATCATGCTTTTAAATTCGTGGTTGTTCCTCGGGTAGAAGGCAAGAGAGGCGTCAATCGGCCTATCTGCGGGATATTGGCGGAATATCGTTGGATGTTATAACCGCCCTCGAATAGATTAGGTAATAACACCATTAGTCATCTTCTTATTATTTGTTTACCTAGGAATCACTGGATCTAAATTTCTCCTCTGTTACTGCTTTATTATATCCATAACACACACTAGCATAATTTATTGAGGGGATTTGATTTTCCAATACGTTAACTTGGCATTTACATATTTGTCGTTATCCGGCTGTCCTCAGTTATAATCCATTTTCTATTACTTTCAACTTTCTTAACTGTATTATTTTCTTCCTTAATTACGCCGTATGTACGCGAATGCTACAAACTACTGGATGTATTTCCACCAAGACTCATATTTAGAATACACCTGTCCTTGATAGGTTTTAGGGAAAATATTGTTTCAAAATCCCTGAACTGACTGGGGGTTTATACGAAACCGAAACAGTAATTTTGCACTTCCACAAAATATACACAACCAACGTTAATTTAAATCTACCTGTCTTGGTAGAAATTAATTTATAAACTTTTTTTCTCATGTGCATCATTTCGATACCAGGATTAATAAGGGAGATATCATTAACGGACCGTTTTTCTGTACAAGTCCCATCGGACTTAACTCACGAGCGGGTGAGTGTAAAGCGTATTCCTTACAACTTGAAAACTACTGAAGACATTCGAACCAAAATTTATATTTAGCATCCACCTGTCCAAAGGTAGGTTTTAAACGTAAATAACATTTCATGTTCCGGAATGGACTGGCGGTTTATAGGGAACCGAAATGGTGATTTTACTCTTCCACAATATATACAGAACAAGACCAACCTAACTGGAAATCGACCAAACGTGATGGAATTCCACCTCTAAACCTTTTTCTTCATGTGCATTTTTCATAAATGGTCACTTTTGCAGGTTAAGTCCAGCGGACATAGCCCAAAAGGTGTTTTACATGGAGCAGATTCCTTATCTATATAAATCAAATCGTAACGACTGTGTGCCTCTACACTGACTATTTTGGCGAAATTTTCGTACAGCATTCCGTTATAAGGGGTAATAATGATCATCTCCATAATTTTTGGTTTAGTTTCCTGAAAGTCCTAATTTTTATCCGCCTCGCCCAAAATCCAGATTGCGGCATAATCTGCCAGAAGGAAAAGAAGATAATTGAAATTTGACAAAATTATACCTTTTCGCCTGTAACGAACGGAATACATCCCAGATCATTACATTTTTCACTTTTTATCCCCGAAGAATATCGAAATATGCAGGCAATTTTAATGATGGTGCAGACCTTCGGAAATTCCTATCACATAACGGATTGCACAATCTCCGTTCAATTTGGAATGATCTACAACTTTGGTCTTTGACTTTTGCCATATCTGTATCCCATTTACGTTTGATTTTTCTCTATTAATCGATGTTAAGTCAATTTGGAATTTTCACATGCATAATTCATACTTTCAGTTACATATATGAAATACAGAATCATCATACTCTTCACGAAAATCGGCCCACCCAGTAGGCATATGTGAGCCAAATGCTATGTATGTAGCTGTCACATAATTATCCGAAAGGTAATGTAATGTGAGATAATCTTACCAAACCTTTACCCTGTTCCACGTTCCTAACTCAATCTGACCCAAGAATAGATGACATATCATATGACCAGCCATTTAGGCCACTAAATCCGGCGTGTCTTATGGTATAATCCTTTGTCGATATGACGTACGTTTAGTAGCAGTTAATCTGTAAATGAAGGTCTTCAATATTGTAAACACGCATATACTTTCGTATGTCGATCTATATATATTCACTGATGTCGATTTTTAGCTATCGAGAAAGGGTGGGTCTGATATTGTAATCAGTACTCCCCACACCGACTTTGACTGGCAGTAGGAAAGGGTTCCTTCTCCAACTCCTGTGTAAGGAAGGCCTATAATTGTAATGAATAGTTCCCTTCTCGATTTGACTTGCAGAAGGCAAGTGAGCATGCAGTTTTGTTTATAACTCCCCTACCCGATTGTGTTTGGCAGTAGGCAAGGGTGCCCGCCATTATAAAGAAATGTCCTCATCTAAAATGTGACTTTCATTAGGCATAGTGGCCCGCTATTTTGATGGAAACTCACCAACTTGGTGTGACTGGCAGTAAGGTAGCTGGAAGTAGGAAAATGGACCTGGCATTATAATGATAACTGCACAACTCAACTTCGAGTGATAGTAGGGTAATTGCCTGCCATTATAATAAAAACTCCTCAACTGTAATCTGTCTGGAAGTAGGAAAGGGGGCTGCCATTTTAACGATACTCCCCAAATCGATTCTGTCCGCGTAGTAGGCAATGGGGCCTGCAATTATAATGTAAACTTCCCAACTCGATTGTGAATGGCAGTAGACAAGTGAGCCTGCCGT